>NW_009646928.1:3067687-3123133 GCF_000708025.1 Charadrius vociferus | reverse complement strand
TCCAAGTGCCAGGCCCTACCGCCCCCCCTCCCCCGCCCGCCCAACAGGCTGAGGGGGTCCCAGCCGGGCACCATCCCTGATGGGAGCATCGCTGTCAACCCACCTCTCCGCCTTGAGTTACGCCAAAATGCAGCCGTAACAGAATTTAAACCAAATTTTCACTTTTTCCCACCCTTTCCTTATAGCATAGTTACACGCGAGATAGGCGGCGAAGTCAGTTCTGGAACAAAGCCTTTTAATTTATGAGTGCAACTTCGGTACGACAATGACTTTGATGACTTAAAAAAAAATACCACAGTTTGCAGATATACTGCGTTCTGCATATATGAAGAAGTATATTCATCAGCCAGGCACGGCGCTCATTTTGTGGTTGCTGCGTGGAGACATCCTGGCCATCTACTAACCTACTTTCCCCTCTATTTGAGGATGGCAGGAATAATAGATTACTAACGTTGGGCTGCAGATCTGTGCACAACACTGATATTATCAATTCCGTCTCTTCCTTTTAAAGTGACATCTGTCAAATTATCTAAGATCTTCACCTCCCACCAGTATACAGCATAGCTGCAAGTTTCTTAGCAATTCGGTATTAACTTGAAGTAAAAATTAGTATGCTTACTTGCTAAATAAGCCTGTTCCAGGACATATATTTGGTAACATTTTTTTTTGGCAGAGAGAAGTGATCTGATACTTCAACCAAGACTTACTTGTTTTTAAGGACTTGATCCTAGAGAAGACTTCTCAGGCTTTACCTAAGCAAATTATACCAGGAAATTGCTCGTACTTGGGCATGAAGTAAAACAATGCTAGTTCACTCCGGCTGCAATATTAATATTTAGCAGCTGGCACAGAAACTTCTTGCAAGGTTAAAACAAAAACATACTCACAATCCATACGATAGCATAAGTGAATGTGCACCTTGTTTCCTGAGTAAGATGGAATAAGGTAAAGAAATCTGGTCTCTTTGTTTATACCCATTTACATCCACTTAATACACACACATCCCTGCCACCCTCACAAAAACATACATAAACTAGCATTCTTTCCACCACTTTTGCTTACAAACTGTTGCCTACAAGTCATTCCACTGATAGGGTTGGGACTCCTTGTTTAAATAAAGCATCGGTTGCTGTGACAGGATATGAAGAGGAAGATCCCATTCATTTCTTCTCCTATCAGACCTGCAGTTTAATATTATAGAAACGCCAAGATGTCTTTTAAACTGTCATAAATTAACAGTATGAAAAATAATTAGATCTTTGCAATATCTCGTCATGTGTTAGAAGGCACCAGAAGTGAGAGGGCACGTACTGCAGGACTCCCCACCAGAGCACTCATTAAACACAGCGCCTGCTGTTTGCCAGAAACGGGTACCTGCTGCAAAATTACAGGTTGGGGTCTACTTTTCGTAATACAGCTGAGCTGCATCTCTTGTTTTTGTCAGCTGTTGATGTAGCTTGAAAGCAGAGTGTGAATTATCATCTCCAGATGAGACACTCTATGTAACTTTAAAAATACATGGAACTAGTATATTTCCCCTCTGTAGTTCATAGAAAACCTACTTTCTTAATGTGTTAGAGCCGAGCCTGATTTTTAGATATCCCTTTTTTTGTAAAGCTACATCGCTTCAGTCTTACCAGTTTAATAGTATCACAGCAGGAAGGAAGAACATATTCATTAATACCCTTTAGAATTTTCCAAATATATTCTAAAAGAGTTCCCTTACTACATAGCATCATAAATGTACATAATGTTTTTCCATGAATGCCCTGCCTTCATTTTGCAATAAAACTTTATGGTCCAGTGGCCAGATGGAGAACCTCTCTCTCACAGTGGTGAGTGGTCAGCTCAGTGTCACCCACCTAAAGTGTTAAAAACTCAAATAGTACTCAATAAGTATTACTCATTCTTTTTAAAAAATATAATAAATATTAGATCTTCTTCTTTGTCTTCTAGTTTTCAGGAGCAGAATAGGCTGCTATCAAGGTTTCCTATGTAAATACTGTGTATCATCAACATCAGGCATAACTTGAGGTAGGAGATAGGGGGAAATCCCTTTTTAGTGGGATTGCACTGGATAATAATGAAGAAGGTGCCACATACCTACCTACGAGGGAAAGCTTGACTTCAGGTGAAGCCCAAGAAAGCTCATGTAGTTTTGCTAACTGCTAAAGAAGAAGATCTCAAAATTCAGATGAGAACGGAGAGGAGTGAAATGCCTATGTGCTATTTTTCTCATGAGAACACGTCAAATGGAAGTTAGCAAGGTTTATCACAGTAGTAACCCTCGAATCAAGGACACTTGAAGGACAGAAAAGCATCATGAAATTTCATTATTCCAAAAATAAAAAAGCCAAGCAACAAAAATCCTGAAAAACATTACAATTCTGAGAGCTTTCAACTTTGCCACTGGAATTATTTGTGCAAGAAACATTTATCACAGTAAGTTTACCATCTACCTCTAAATCTTTAGAAAAGTAAGAGAAGTTAACTGACAGATAGAAAAGGAAAGGGGTCAAAGAAAAAAATTCATGGGCTGCGTAGTGAAAATAAGGAAGATTACAGCAGGAGCAAGTTTCTGGAGACATCTGCATTGCATCTACAAAGATAATCACGCACTCAGGTAAAATGTCAATTTCAAAACTTTTACATACATCCTTTACATGACAAAGAGACACCATTTCAAACATTACATGTGGTAAAACCCAGAGTTTATCCCAGATGAGGAAGAATATGCTATGATTGTAGGACCAATTACAGAAAGATTATGCTTTCTTCCCTATTCCAAGACCTTCACCGCTCACAGGCATCAAACACATTTTGGTGTCCTCATGAAGAATGTGTGGTCTGTTAACATCAAATAGTACATGTTCTTAATAACTGGGTATGTCTTATCTCTCTTTTTGCCACCAAAATCAATTTGATATTTGCTGGCTTAGGTTTCATGCACGCAGCAGATACTGCAATACCTGGGATTAGTGACTGATCAGGTCAGGTAACCGATTCTATGAATAATGTAGGTTTACATATAGGTTCTAAATAAGACCATTTTTTGATTACGTCATAATTAGAAGGAAGGCCTCAAATTCACGGGAGAATCAGAAGAAGTAGAGGTAGAAGAGGAATTTGATTTAGCAGGCTTGTACTTCTAGGAATGAAAGCCAACATTTTCCAGAATTATGATAAATGACAACATCCCTGGAAAAGTATTAAACTATATACTTCCAAACTTAAATCAGTCTCTATCAGGCAGAGATCAGGAAAATGTCAGGAACCAGAGATCATTAGTGTCTTTACTTCGGATGCTTTTGGTATCCATTTCCTTCACTGGCTTCTTTTGATGAAGAGTTCTAAAATATGCCCAAGAACAAGGGTATTACATCTCTTCTTTTTACCTTTTTATATATTTAATTAGAAATATTTAATATGTAACCTTCTTCCATCTTCTTGGACTTGCAGCAAGTTACCTTCTTCGACAGACAGTAGAGCAACCCAGCCTCGTTTCTATCCTTTTCTCAAACAAACAATTCTCTTCTGTAAGCAATATTCAAGCCCTTGGATTTAGCCCATCAATTATTTGCAGTGCCAGTGAAACTGAGGTTTTGTTTGTTAGGAAGGCTTCAAATTCTTTGTTAGTTCCCTGTCAGCCTAGCACTTTGGATAATAGACCTGTCACAGTATTTTCTTAAAGCACAAGCTATTACGGTGTGCCACACTGTATATTTGCCTGAGGATTTGCCAATATATATGAATTTTATACACAGATATATCTATACACATGTATGCATGCACTCACCTACCCCATACATAGAATGACATATACACACCCTATAACTATGCCAACACCAGCACCCAATCTAATTTAACTATCATAGTAGAAAAATATTCTAACTAAATAGACATACCGGTAGAGCAGTTTGAGTAGAAAACACCTAAATTATTTCATCATCAAAATGATGTATTTATGACATTTCTAGGTTAGATGGAACGTAGTATGCTGGGAAAACATACCTTGGGACAGGAAAATATTGTTTTCTGTCTTGGTGAATGCTGGAAGTTTGTAGCTCAAGCACTCTGTCCTTCCTTCTCCTGACACAGCTGACCACATGTATGGACCCTCCCTGTATCAGGCCAGTGTGCTCCTGGCCAGTCTGGGCTGGAATGACAACTAGAATCTTCCAGTCTGTCCTCTAGCTCAGAAGATTCAAAATGCAGGTTTTGGCACGAGTACAAGGTAAAATGCCAAGTGACTGTGACAGCAAGTGCATTGCTGCGATAGAAGACCATCGCAGATTGTAACAGCTTCTGCACCTGACTCTCACATAGCTTTTCTATTTATGAGCAAATAGGACTGTTGCAATTGTACTAACATTAATTTTCAAGTTTAGTTAAAGTTTTCTAAAACTGATTTAAAGCAATAATATTTTTATAGGAAAAAGTTATTTAGATCTTGATTAAATCAATTTTGAGGCTCACTGAATTAGAGCTGTCTCCCTAAGCCATATACTGCACTACATGCTTTATAATTTTTTTAATATAGCACTTGCTAGCAACTCTGAGTTGCAAGGTAACAAAACCATACATAAATAATATACCAGCAAAAATATCTTCCCTAAATATACCAGCATATCAAGATGCAGAGAAGCCAAAATGAAAAAAAAAAACGGTATCACGTTAAGCCTACATTTGAGAAATAGACACAAACACCATGTAAGCACAGATCTATTTTTATCATCCATGTAATTGTCATAAACTGCATTCATCATACCTTTGATATCATCACCATCAGTCAGATCCAGTGATCCACCTCTGCTATGATTATTTGTACTCCAAATCTCTAAGAAGCCTGCAAACAGCTTCCCTTCGAACCAAACACAAAAATTAAACGCTGGTTTTTTTTTTTACCATAGAAATGTTCTTCTCGATTCCAGTCTCCCTGCTCTAGCTACTGAGATTATTAGCTACATTCCAGTCAGAGTCAAGGACAGTTTTACAATCCTTTCTTGTGTATGTCATTTTAATAAAAAATAATTTGGTTTTAAATGTTCCCCAGTGAAGAAATGAAAAACCCCATCCTGATGAATGCTACATTCACTTTCTTTTTCCCCACATGTCTGTTTTCATTTTATTCTATTGCTTTTCCTCCCGTGTCCCTTGCAATCTACTTGTCTGCTATTCCCTGCAATTTTTTCCTCGTCTCAGACTATTCCTTTTATAACGCTGCTCTCAGGTAAACAGGCCCCTCTTATCTGTCAGGCTTCCTCTCCATCTTTTTTTAAGCTCATGCTTTTCCACATATCTTTCATACTTCTGTCTCACTCTTTACACCTTATATCTTCTTTCCTGAAGTATCTGTCTTGCCTGGAGCTTATTTTGTTGCCTTTGATTTTAAGCCATTAGAGACAGACAGTGTTTGCAGAGAGCCATGTCTGTATGTGGTTTCTAATAGCAATGGGGTACATCTTGATGCTTTTTTCAAGCAAAAGTCATACCAGTTTAGGGTTGTTGGGTTTTTTTGTAATCATTGAATAAGGCCTTCAAATTTTGGCCAAATGACATCAACAATAAGCCTGATAGATGATGAGATATTAGCTATTACGACAGTATTATAATTTACAGACTCCCCGCCTCTGTTCCTTTCCAGCTCCAGGTGAGCTGCTCTGCTGCTTCCCTCTGCAATGCCCCCGGTGCTGGGAATAGCGGAGCTGCTTTGCTCCATCTGATCCGACACCCTCCTAGTCCAGTGTCCTATCCCTGGTCTGTCCAGACATGTTGTATTCCTCCAAGGAAAAGATAATAGCCCGATAGTCAGGAGACTTTGCACAACCTTTCCTTCGCACCCATCACCTCTCCACACCCACCCACACGGTCCTGGAAAACAGCCATATGGGAGACAAGCTGCCCAGCATATTCCTGAAGGGTATTAAGAACAACTACTTGTGATTTCAGACAGTTGAGGAGATAAGAGAGGAAAGGCTGTTTTGCTTATTATTTAGCTTATTAGTTAATACTTCCTGATTAAGACAAAGGTGGAAGGTATACATCTAAAACTGATCACCAGACAATAAAATTAATGATGCCAAAGAAAGCATGGAGTGGCAGAAAGCAAATGGGCTTCCAAAAGCAGATTTCAGTTGGCTTAAGGGATGAATGGGTGGATAGATCTTTTGGAAAAAATTCAAAAGGAAATGGTAGCATAGGAGACTGAAAGTTACTGAAAGAAGTGTATCAAAGGAAGTTACTGAAAGAAGTGTATCAAAGGCACAACAGACTACCCTGATGCAAAGAACGCACTGAAAGAGAGCAGCAAGGCTTCATCAGGAGCTATTTGATTGACTAAAAAACAAGAAGGAATCGCACAAAAAATGTGGAAACAAGAACAGATGACGAAAAGCATGTTCAAAAGAATAGGACACTCACATGGGGAACAAATCGGGAAGGCTAAGAGGCAAAAAAAGATAAACTAGGAAAGGACCTAAAAGCCATTAAAAGGTTACACACACGCACAGAGTAAGGGAGGCAAAGGAAGGTTCAAATCCAATATCTAACAAGATAGATACCCAATAATGTGACACAGCGAAGACTAAAATATTCAGTGGTCTTTTTTGCCTAATGCATCTACAAAAACCTTAGCATCAGGTATGCAAGGCAACTCATTTTAACAAAGGTCAAGAAGCACAGACGACAAAAGGGAGGGAATGGGTTAAGTGATATTAAGACATGACAGTTTCCAATCCTGCTGACTTAAAAGTGTGGTTCAGAAAGCAGTGGATAAAGCCTGTCCCCCCGTAGCCTTGCATCTCCTGTTTGGATCAGCCCAGAGCGAAAGCTCTGACTGAAATTTATGGCTGGAACATTTGTAATGTTCTTCTGTGAGATCTGCAGTTCCTGATACCATGGTTTCATTTACACTGAATTCCTTCTTGCCATGGAGGACTCTCTATTTACCTGCTCATTTTCACAAAAATTGTAGAAATGCAGTACCTTTGAAACTACCACTACTCAGTCCAGTTCAGTTGGAAAGTGAGCAACAAGTTCAAAAGGCATGGTGTGGTTTGACTGGTCATACAGTGTGATCATATAAACTGTGTTTCCGTAGGAAAATGTGCTAAAAATTACCCTGGAGCACTTAAAAAGATAGAATAATCTCTGCATGACAATTCTGGGGTTTTTTTTGTGGTTTAGGGTTGGGTTTTTTTGAGAATTCATGGAGCCCAAAGAAGGTCCTAGAAGACTAGAAAGGATGAAAATATCACCTGTCTTAGGAATTAGAATTCAATTGACCTAACTTTCATAAATACTTCACGATCTCTGAGGGATACTATCATAGGTTATTAGGCACTTAGTGTATAGACATGAAGATAACAATAGGATAGAAAACAATTAAGAAATAAGATGTTAAAATGTAATCTTCAGATCATTATTATTGTGTCAAACCTCTCCAATTTTCTTCTTAGAAAGGCCAACAGGCCTATTGAATAAGAAGGAAGCAGTAAATGCGATACCCGCACTTCAACAAAGCTTTTAGTTGGGTCCTCTCTAACTTTGCCTGCAATACAAAAAATGGTGTAGATGAAATCAAGTAACAGTTGGCACACAAGTAGTTAAATATTTCTCCCAAACAGTATTTATCAACAGTTTCCTGACAAAGCAGGATGGCACTGCAGTAACATCCTTCAGGGATTTCTCATCAGTCCTATTCTGTTCAATTTTTCATTGAACAGCTTGGATAATAGAACAGGGAGTAAACTTGTAAAATTTGCAAAAAATGTGGAAGAGGTTGCAAACACATAGGAAAACAGATCAGAATTCAAAATATCTAGATAACATGAGAAACAGTATCTCTGCAACAAGCTCATATTATATAGAGAGAACCTAGGTACTATCCACGACAAAAGTAAACCACAGTATATCAATATAATACGATGACGCTTTAACAAGGCAACAGAAAAGGATAGGAAGGTTCGAGTGTATTTCACACGAAATATGAGTCAACAACATGATGATGTTGCAGAAAGGCATTTCTCATTCCAGGATGTATTAGGAAGTGTGCAGTATGTGAGATGCAGGACCTAATTATTTTTGCAATCTCCAGTGCCGCTGAGGCCTCAGCTGCAGCATTCTGTGCAATTTTGGGCAATGCACTCCAGATACAATTTCAACAATTTGGATGGAGTTGAAATGAAATCAACAAAAGCAATAAGTTATTTTGAAAATACGACTTACAAGGAAAGGTTGAATGAATGGGGCTTGGCTTCCTCAGAAAAAGATGACTGGGGGGAAAATGCATATTTTAAAAGGCAGCATGCAGAAAGCCATGATCAACCGTTCTTTGTACCAACCTGAATTATAACAAGTAATTGCTTAATTTGCAGCTGAGTAGACTAGATGAAAAAAAAAAAAAAAAGAAAGAAAGAAAAAACAAAAAAAAATCCTTTCAACTTTAAATCTAGATTAGATGGAATAGGTTTATGGAGGTTGTGGAATCCCCTTCATTTGTGGTTTTTAACGGCAGCCTACACAAACATCTGTCAGGGATGACCTAGTTACCCATTTCCCGCCTCAGAACAGGGCTGGACTGGATGACCTTTTAAGGCCTTTTTTCCCCCCTCTCCTTTTTTTTTTCTCCTGTAATTATTTCAGTACTAGGGAACCCGTTTCCTTTAACTTGGCTGCTACATATTAGGCAGTAAAACTGTTGTAGGCAGCCAAGGCCTTAGTAAAATAAAACAAAACCCCACGTAAAATAAGAAACAACTCAGAAAAAAAAATCACTAACTTTAGCAACTTTAATACATAAATATGTCAAAAAAAAACCCAAACCCAGATAAATAAACCCCAGGTTTTTATAGTGGCAAATGCTATTAACATTTTTTAGCCAGCTTGCACATGTATATATTTGCAAAAGCTTCATTCAATACTCACTATGTTCTGTTAATAATGATGATAAGGTTGAATGTCATATTGAGTGATGTGATCAATCACATAGCAAAAATCATAGTGCTCTATTAAATTTAACAAAAAAAAAACCCTATTCTTGATTATGTTATTTCTTAAAATACATTTCTATTGTCCAAAACATCCATTTTATAGCCATTAAGATGTCAATTTCAGATTTTGAATTCTGTTAAAATAACTAGAGCAGTAAAAGGTATTTTGATTTTAATTCTTAATTTTAATCCGGGTTTATTTACAGAGAAAAAATATCTACGATTTTCAACACAAAACAGAAGTGATACATGAAATACAGAAAAACAACTCACAGAAAAACTGTGAATGAAGCTCTGTCAGCACCTCAGGGTTATGATGGTATCATAAACCACATGAGAACTTTTCTCCTGTGCTTAAGATGCTGTCATCAGAAACCTTCTGTGTTTATCCACGGTAGCTTTAGGTATCACTGTTACCGGTACTTCGATAATATCAAGCTATGCACATGAACAGAGGCACGAAGTGTCAAGCTATAGTTACAGTTGATCTGATGACACTTTCATCCTGAGAGCTAACGCAATCCCTTTTAAAGAAACAAAAACATCATTCATGTTGAAGTCTTCATGACTACTATTAAACTTTTAGATGATTTTTAAGAGTTAATTAAAAAAAACCCCAACGTATTTCTTTTTCCATTTTATATAGCTACCAAGAAGGCCTCTTCCAATTATCTAAGCATCACAAAAATTCTGTTCCAGAGTAACATTTAAAAATATTTATTTAAAACTACTTTCCTAGAACTCTAAAATGGTTATGTTTTCAGACCAAGCTCATAGTTTACAAAACATACATAGCATAAGAGGGTTTTCATGTGTTCCAACCAACCAATCCAGTAAATAATTCAATTCCTACTACTGGCCTGCAGTGGGGTAAAAGGAAACAAGTTGGTAAACCACAGACATATGGTTCAAAATATGGGATGTGTGGCCAAAGGCTATAACATGTTCTATATTACCAAGATCCCTATCAAACAATCTGATCAACCTGTCCGAAATAGTGTGAATTATCAGAACTATACTAAATGGCAATTTATCCAAGATCAATGCAATTCTTATGTTTGGCTCTCTTGTTTCTGTAGACAGGTGTGTTTAATTCTGTGTGTGTTTCCCAGATGCCACTAGGTGAAAAGGAACTGAGAATGAATTTACTGAATTAGTAAAACAAGAAAGCAAAACATCCATTGCTTCAGTTGGTATATGAGATTTGTAAGGCAACTGAGATTGCATTTAATTTCCAGTCTTAACACACAACTGCATGCCAGAGTTTTACAATGCAGAAATGTGAGCGGGAGGACATTGCAGGAACACTGACACATACCAATGAGACCCTTTCCATTTTCTGGATCAGACTTTTGATTGTCCTGCATGCCAAAATGTAGGCCTTTCTCCCCCTTCTCAACCCTGTTTAAAGCACACAGAAGAGATATGAACTATATAATGTAAGAATTAGCGTGACTGTTTGGGAAATATTGAGGAGAAAGTACAATGGTTGTGCCTGTAAAAGTAAATTCTTATGCATGCAAAACCCCAAGTGTATACAACCAACTGTGCAGTTTCTACCTACAAAGTGAAAGTTTGTGCCTATAAATACATGTTTTTGTGGGTGCAATGTAGGTAGAATTGCTTCTTTTTAAACCAGCTCAAATTGAAATTGAATTTTAGGCCTTCCCATCTTTCCACCCCTCTGGTATAATAGTGCATATAGAATGAATGGCATCATAAGGGAATTTGTTTGTATCTCATCTCTTTTTTTTCACCAAATTCTATTCCCAGATTGTTCCCAGCAGCTGTTCATCTAATTCATCAGCAAGAACCATAGAATATATTCAACAAGATTATACTGCTTTCATTCGGCCCCTTCGGAGAAGCAGAGGAAGAGTAGAGAAGTAGGAGAGGTAAGAATGCGATACGTGAGCGTATAGGAAAATACAAAATTCCCACAGTCCTGCAACTCAGCTAAACCTTAGTTATAGGCAAAACCCCACAAACTGCCCTTTGATGTGTTAATTGAAATCTAGCTTTCCACATGGTCCCATTTTCTTCTCAACACAAGGGACACTAGCTGCTCTTGAGAAAGAAAAAAATTAAATGCCTGTCATCTAGTTTTTCCTTGCTTACTTCAAGAACAAAGGGTTAAGACAGGCATTGAAAAAGCATCCAAGAGATTAGATAAACATATAAAAATGCTTATGTATGTGTATATGTGCATATGATGATAAGACAATTCCTAGACATCTTTCCCTCTCCCCTTGCTGCAACACAGACAAAAGATGGTGTCAAGCCTGTTAGGCCTCCTCCCTTTCTCTTCTGGTGCAGCTTTCAGTAGGCACAACGCTTATTAGTACCACAACAAACAGGGATTTTGTAGTTCAAGTGAATCACACCTTCTGGGGTGTAATCAATGGCTAAACAACAACAACAAAAAAGGTCGTAAGTTAAGGACTCAAACTGCAAACCGACCCAGAAAGTAACAGCAGATATTAAAACATGCCACAGTATGCAGAGATAACATTGACTCTTACCTGCACCTAATCAAAGAGGCTCGAAGATCAAACCAAATGCATTCATCTCTTGCTTGTAATTTGCTCTATGGCAGTCCAGCAGTGTTTCATGGAAGTATTAACAATCACAAAAACTACAGATGGAAAAGTATTATTCTGCGCGTCCTTCAGCCAATGCAGGATTTTTCATCTTGGATTTTTCACTCCTGGGTTTAGTATCAAGCACTGGTGGTTTTTAGTGGTGGATCTGCAGCCCAGTATCTCTCAGTACACTGGAGTATTCTTCATTATGGTCTGGCAATGTTAGCTTTGCTGATTTTTCTAGAAGGCAGAAGACTGGGTTTTGCTGCACTCTCTCATTAGCTTCCTAATTCTCCAATAAATATTAAGGGGGTTGGATTCATCATTCTTGCCAATTTTAGTAGGAAACACTTACTGTCCACTAATAATAAATATTTATATTTACAGAGTTGTTTCCTCTGTTATGTTACATCTTGACCCATAGCTGTTCTTTTCACAAACAATCCATATTTGTTGCGTATTTGTAAAAGTCAGTATCAGTATGCAGATACTGTAGCATATTTTGAGGATGTCCTGTTGCTGTCTGGTTAGATGTTCAGCTTAAGTCCTTCATTATGACCTTATTTTGAGATATCCTCTATTTCCCATCTATGTTATATTTCAATCCTCCTTTTTTAGATTGCCTCCAATTTGTTGGCCCCATTCTGGTAATGAAGTGTCTCTAACTGAATGCTTTCAGTCTGGTCTGACAGATGTATGCCAGAATGAATCTAGTATCATAGTTCATATATTAGAGAAAAAGATCAAAACTGCATCCTCTGCAACACTGATTAAGGGACAGCTTGAATCCATAAGGCATTTCAGGGCATACTGCTAAAGATATTGCCTGTAAGAATAGGAAAATTGAATCTATTGCACATAGTATAAAAAAAGCAAACACTGGCAATGCTCAACACATAGCCTGAAACACACTAGCAAGAAATGAGGCAATGAAATGGTCTCCCTGTGCCAAACTGAGTATCTCAGGATGCTGACATCTAATACCACAATGCAGAACTTTGCCCAGTCTTGAGTAAAACTTCCAGTACTTTCAGGCTGTAAAAGGACTCTGTCACCTCACACTACTGTTCTACTTCCTTCTGGTTTTATATACATCTTTTTTTTTCCCCCACTTAATTTTCAGAAATTATTCAATAAAATAATTTCTTCTCTTCTTGAGTTCTCTCTGCCACGTGCACAAAGTCCTTCAAGAGTTTTCCTATTTGCAATCAAAGCAGCTCATGTTTCTCAGGGAGGATCATTGCAAAGAAATTCCAGGGCCAGCTTTAGCACGAGTCTTGTTTTACCATTTACAGTGACAGAAGAATTCCCTAACATAGACAAAAGCCACTGCGGAGCTTAAAGCTACAAGGCACTGCTTGATCTAAGAGTCAGCTGATTTTAAGTGTGCAATCAAATACAGGCAGGGAAAAACTGACTGATGTGTCAGAGCCTCCTTAATTTGGAGGAAGATTACACAGTGCACTGAAGCACCCATTATGGCTGCTATTGCTGCATATATGTATAAGCTCAGCAGAAGGTGATCTCCATTGCTCTAGCAGGAGATACCCAGACACTATTCAAAGAAAGAACAAGTGCTTCCATGTCATTAATCAAGCTGAAAGAAGCAATCAGAAGTACAAAGTAGAGATCTAATTTCATAGGGGGAGGTTGAATTAAATTTTGGACTACTCTAACAAGTATCTGGGGAGCTGCAGGAAACTATTAATGCAATATAATTTTATCTATAGGATTCATTCTCACACAAACACATCAGGGAGTTATCTTCTCAGCTGACATCTAAGCAGCCCTATCAAAAACAGTACGTTAGTCTTACCTGGAAGACATGGAGCAACAGTCTTCAATCTATGACTTGTAGGCAACATACTGGCCAAAGACCCTCTGTAACGCTGCTGATGTCAACAGCACACTACCTACTGTGGGTCAGTGAAACTGGGATCCCAATCAAGAGTCTTTTTCCTTCTTCCATGAGGTGCAAGATACCTCCCAGAGATTAATGCATGACAGTATCTGCTTTACAAAAGGTAAGACCTGAGGATAGGAAGCTAATACAGAACTAGATAGAACCAAAAAAGAGAGCTGAAAAATTAAACAGTGCTTTGAAGGGCTTAAAAAATGTACTTGGTTATAAATGGTGTGCTTTATTAATAAAAATCAAAGAAGCTTTACCACATCTGACATTCTTTGATGAGTTTCAAAAAAATTACAAAAAACTAAAGCTAACCACAGTTCCACGAAGTACCCCCACTCATCCTGAGTCTACTTCATTCAGGTACGAAGAAAATAATCTTATACAAACCCAGAAAGCTGGTGACTAACATTAATACACTGCTCGACAGGATGCCCGCAGCAGCTATTATTGGCTATGGATGTCATTCAATGTTATCCTCTTTCTATGCTATTGCATTGATAATGTGCTGGCAGAGGCTGTATTTTATACATTAGCTTTCGTAGGAAAGCACAACTGCACCTTAGGGGTAAAATTGTGATCCTGCTGAAGTCAGTGGCAAAGCTCTCATTGTTATAAATAGGGCTAGAATTTCACATTAGGAGTTATTGTATTGAGAGATGTACTAATCCTTTATTCCTCGTCTGTCTCTCTAGGGAAAACTTATTCTCACTTTTGCAAAATCTTATATAAGACTCAATGCCGACACATAAAAGAGCATATCTATCAGACCTGACCACTAAAAGACAATGCATCTCATTTTCTGCCTTCCAAAGATAGATTCACCATTCACATTCAACTGTCATAGAAACAACAGAGAAAGCAATGCCTGTCTTAGATGATGGGATTCAGTCAAGGTTTAAGGATCCTAGGGAAGCAAAGGGAACGTAGTTTGCCAGCGTATCAAGTGTATTCATTATTCATGTACTTAATAAAGCTCACAGACCTCAGGAACAGCCAAAATGTTTGTTTCATTGCCAGCAAAACTTTACCTTAAAGCACTAAAATCAGTCATAAGGCTCATACAGACAACTTTGTATACAATTTGCATTTTTTTCACAGAAAGTCCTACCCAATTTTCTTATCAGACAATTCCACTTCAGGTAGTAAGGGTAAGTGCCTAATAACACACAGAGCTCCTTTAGCTGCCTGCATGCTAACAACTAATATAATTGTGCCTAGCTTTTTATTTTAAATGGAGACTACCTGCTTCCCATAATAATGGTCCTTCGTTAGAGAACATATTCCATCATGATTTGTGTGATACCTACCCAAGTTCCCAATGGGAGTTGTACTTTTGGTAATAAATGTAACTTCTTTGTTCCATACAGATTTTATGCCCATTCTATCTCCTTTTCACTTATTCTAGTCACTATTTTGATCTTCTTTTTGATGACAGTACCACAGTACACTCATAAATTCATATGCCAAGTTATTAAAAAGTAAAAAAAAAAAAATCCAAAGAAGTTATAAAATATCCTGTAAAACTTGTTCCAAATCAAGTTTTTAGATCCTCAGGGGTAAAGGATAATCCATGGTCAATTGCACATACTCATTTATTTATAACATTATTTAGAGGCAAATAAAATAGCAGCAAGACACTTCTGCACATTAGTTTCTGGTTTGTATGGATTTCTGTATTGTTTCCCAACCACATATCAGGCATGTGTAAAGCAGCACAACTGCTACCTATGCAGTTCTAAGATCTTGTCTGCGTGCAGCTGGGAAGGAGCAAGTCAGCTTGCTTTGTTTTGGAATTTTTATTTTGTTTTACACACACGTGCACATAAATATGGGTACTTACGTTAGAGCACACATTAAAGAAATGTTCCTTCTCTGTAGCTTCTGAGACACAGCTGAACCATTTCCAAAGAAAACTGTTCTCACACAGTCAAGTTTTGCTACTACAAGGGAAAGATCCATTTTTCTAGATGACCCATGTTTTATTTCTGAGCTTCAGTAGATCCCCTAAATACCCCAAAGCTCATTCTTGGGGTGCCCAGGCAAAATAGAGCAGGATACTGATGCTGATTCATTATTCTTTGAACAGGCAGAGCAAGGAACAGAAGACAAATGGGCAGTATCCCCCATCTCTGAGAATACACAGCATTGTTCTACGCTAGCTGCAAGTCTTAAGTACCAAAGTAACTGCTATACATGTTTCATATTGCCCTCACTCTAACCCAAGAACGAGCTGACAATGACTGAGATGAGATTATCATTCACCAGTATGGGACAATTCCGTAGACAGCCTCACAACCAGTTACAGTTAAGCAGCTGTACTGAACGCCAGGATTACAGCCAGGCCCTTTTTGCTGATGTGACATGTAGAAAATATCCAGGTTGTTTGAGAATCCTTTGTTTATATACGGCTTTAGTGGTCCTTTATGATGGTGGTTATCCATGGCTCTTGTTATTTGGTCCTGATGCCCAGCAATGACAAACTGTTTACTGGATAGCTTCTTGGGGTGGGATTCAACAATGTGAAAGCGAAGTCTACATAGGTTTTTTGGAGAAAAAAAGTTATGATTTCTCTTTTCTAGAAGCTTTCACTTTTCAGTACTGTCATTACAAACTCTAGCCCTTCTACCTTCACACAGTAAAGGGTAAGCGTAACACTTTTGACAAGGAATGCTGCAGGGCAGTGGAAGAAAAAGTCCATCTGGGGACCAGGATGCCAATAACTGAGGCTAGTGCACATACAGAATAACTCAGGAGATCCTGGACTCTGACTCAAAAGAGCAATTGCACTGTTATTGCAAAGTTCCCATGAAGAGAGCATGAGTGCAGAGTTCACAAAGCTTTTTCCTGCTTTTCAGGATCAGAACTAAACTGTCATCCTGCCTTAATACAAGCAAGTAGTTATTGCTATGAATAAACTCAGAAATGCTACTTACAATCTTACGTGTCTAATGCTGGGTATATTAAGTAGAATATTAAATCCCTAATCCCTGTTAGTGATTATGTGTATTTTTCTACACAGCACTTCCCAAATGTAATTCACAAACCAGATGCATGTCTGATTTCAATATGATTTTGTTTTTGCACAAAAATCACAAACCAATCCCAAAACATTACAGGTCTCGAAAACCTTGTTAAATACTAGTTTGTCCATAAAGACTTTGCACAAGATACCCGAGAGATCTACACAAAAATGCTGAAATGGAAAGGGACTGAAATAAGCATATTATATAGAAGTCCCACATACACGGCAAGATTTCTCTTACAATTCTGACAAAGTTTTCTGTCTGACCCCCAGGGCAAAACTTCTCATGACAACTATCTGCAGGAAGAACTTACTGTCAACATATACTGTACAACTAGAGAGAAAAAAAAAAGGAGCTCAGACCGCATTCACACCAACCCCGCAGCATCTTAAGACACTCATTTTCAAAATATTTTTGTTCAGTAACATGAGCTTTGTTTCAAGTTTTTTTATGGCAGGGCTATAGAATCAAAATGAAGGCAGGCTTGCTAACCACTCAAAGCACTTGCCTTCTTTTTAATTTCTCCTGGGAATGAAAAGTATATTCAGCTTTTCCTCTTTTGGCACCACATTGCCCTTATGGAAGATTACTGAAACATGAATTTGTGAAGGCTGTTTCAAGCAGAAGCATGTTCCTATGTATAGGAATGATGTTAATTCCTGTCACTCTGAACATCCAAGCGAGATTGTTGTTAAAGCTGCTTCTAAAGGACCAAGGGAATTTGTGCCATTCAGTTCAATGACTTTCATCACCTCTATTAGACTAAACATAAATGTAATATAGCCAAGCCAGATTCCAAAGGTTAGTCTTTCATTTAGGCAAAGTACTGAAGATGCAAAAGCTGCGCAGCATTTACAGGAATCTAACACGGATTCAATAAACCAATTGAACACGAAAGGAACATCCTTTCTAAATGCAAATTATTCAGGTGCGATTTGAGTTCCTTAAAGGTTACTCTTCAGTTCCCTCTCTCTGTTTAATAAATGAGAACACAGAACAGCTTAGTTTCCTTTTTCAAAATTCTTTGTATTAAGTCATCCTGCTGCTTCTATTACAGGCCTTTTCTGTAAGGAGCAGATACAGACTCTGGACTGCTTCTGTCCTGTGATTGCTGAACACCAACATTAATCTTTTACTAAAGCATTTCTGAGAAGAACTGAAAAACTAATTTTAAAAAGCGAGCCTGACAACGCAGCAATGCAGAGACATACTCAGGCTGCAGGATTTTCTCTTTCCTTTTCGTTTTGTCAAAAGATTCCACATTTACCTATCTCAAAGGGGAAAACCACAAATATAAAGAAGGTCCTAGAAAAAGCAGCCCAACAATACTTGATATTAAACTGATCAAAGTGTCAACAGATCTACCTGAACAGGTATGCACAACAGCTGGAGATCTGACTATGAAATTTCTTTCTGATGAGATGTTGTCATGAGCGGAGTTGGTGGCATAACTTTTACTTGGTTCCTGTGGGTCAGAACAATATTTGTTATATCAATTTTGAGCCACTGTCTTAGGAATCACGGGAAAGAAGACATATTATATTAAAAAATGTCATATTAGAGATGCTGTTTACAAGAAGGAGTATAATTGTGCATAAATTAAATGCTGCATAATAGTAGCCACTGACTAAGAAGCTGTTGTGGGCCCTTTGTGGCATTGGCACATTCATTAGAAAAATCCGCAAGTATATTTTATATATAAAATTTGCTTTGTGTATGAAAATTTTATTTCACCACAACTCATATAGCAGCATCTTCAGAATTAACAGGGATAACTGAAACTTCAGAACCTTCAGATGAAGAAAAAGACTGAATGAAAATTACATTGAATTCCACAAGAAAACAAACCCCAAATGATACTACTGGGAAGTACTGCTACCTGACTGGTTAAATCTCACTGTGAAAGACACAGGGAAGTCACTTCCACTGGAGAAAAGAAGCACTAGCAGTTAGTGCTAGCACTAGGAAATATTTTGCATTTTCCATGTTGCTTTTCATACACGATTCAAATGAAATGTAGCAACTGGTCACACAATGTTAGATTTTAAGCTGGAATTATGGCTCTATTTTAGACAATCACTACATTGGATTTCCTTTCTCTGTCTCATTTCAGCTGCATTCTGTATTTTTCAAGTGTACCAAGGTCTCATCCATTATATATTAATGGTAGCACACATGAAATAGCTAGTGTTTTGAACGTTGTAGGTACAAAATAGACATATAACAGTAAGAAGTTCAATTAAGAAAAACAGACACATTCTGGTTTTGATCCTGTGGAAAGACAGCACCGAAAATAAAGAGAATTATAATAAATATTGGTAATAAAGTCACAAATCAATACCTTCAGCATACCATGCATAACTGAAAGCAGGATTCAGTCCTCTCCAAAGAACACATTAGAAAGTCTCACATAAAGGGCTGGATAATGTCACATTTTCTGATTTTCCTCCTGTGGAATAAAACAGGACTTTCTTGCTTTCTTTCTATCTACCACAAGCAGCAGAAGTATACTTGTAGGTCACATATTAGGCATTTATCTTCTGGAGCCCAGAGATCTTGACTCCATCTATATGCAGCTGAGAAAGTCCAAGAATTTAGCAGGTGTTGCAGAGCAACAGACAAGAAGTCTACGGCTAGGGGCAGGCTAGTAACAGTACCTTTCAAGACAAGTGTCAGTGCAGTCCTCCACCCTAGTTTAATCAGAAGCAGATTCTTCTCATCATCCTGCTGTAATATTGTCAAGAAATCCCCTTTTGTTGTAAAATTGTCTGTCTTAGTCTTACACCAGTTGGAAGGAAGCTGATAAAACTGATTTTGAGCTAGAAACAAATAAAAAAATACTCATTTCAAATTTTAACGTAAGTTGCTAACTCGTTGTGGTTTTGTAACTCACACATGGCTGACTAACTTTTAAAACCTCAAACTTTGCATGTTTTAAGTTCTCATAGAAAATGAGGGCACAGTCTCATTTTGAAGCTCACATCTTATAGTAATGACATTTTCTTTTTTTTACTAACCAATCAGCTGCACATGAACTGCCAGGGTACAAAAGCAGTGCATGTTGGATGCAATGACTAGTACTTTGTCGCTTAACATAGCTACAGTTTTTTTGCGCCCTTTAAAGAAGTTCTGTTCCCAGCTATTTCACCTACAAAACAAACCAGCTCTTGAAACACACCGTAAGTACTCAGGATACAAAGTTTGATACAAAATTTATAGAAAAAACTTTTCTCTCAAAACAGTCTTTCCTCTGCTGCTATCCACTTGCTAGATCTCCTTCCCTTAATTGAAAAATCACCACGAGTTTTGCCTACCTGGACTGTAATCGATCTAAATAATGAAGTCTTTGCTTCACTCAAAGCAGAGCCAGGCACTGGCGCGCCCCTGGGCCATACCTGGCCTGCCAGAACAATACCCATCAGACCTCACAGCTCGTTCAAGGACTGGCTTTCCTGGAAGACCTTGGTAGCTGGGTGGGGAGATGGCACCTATGCTGCACATGCTCTGCAGCAGCAGATCCACGCAGAGGGAACCAGGAGCGAGTCACGGCACCTTGGTGGCACCCAGCAGGCACAATGGCCAAGGCCTGCTCCGGCAGAGAGGCGCATCGCCACTGGCAGCAATGTATGCGTTTAGCCAAACTGACATAGTTGTTGACCAGACAGAATTTCTCCCTCCCTGCCCCACATTTTCAGGTGGGGAAGCACTCAGCAAGCATCTCTTCAGCTAGGATCTATGCAGAAGGCACAGAATGTTGTCAAAATAAAACACTGAATCACCAGTGTAAAGCCTCGCTTTTTTAAGAAGGAGCTCCTGCTATACAATACTGGATTATACAAATTTATCTACAGTGAAAGTGAAAACGCCTTCTTGTAATTCTAATTCTCTGCTACAGCATTTTGAACGTCAAATAAGGTCCTATTTCAGCAAAGCTCCCAAACAGACCAAAGCGTGTTCAGCGGGTAAGGAGTACTTCAGGGGGTAAGGAGTACTCAGGGGGTACTCCTTACCCCCTGAACACAATAGCTAAAACCTAACTGGACAGTTAAAATTCTCCCTTTCTAAGGCTTAACCTGAGCTTCGTTCCTCAAGTTAGGTTGCTCTTCTGTTCTTTGCCCCAAAGTCTACTTGTTCCACCTCCTCTGCATAGAGCGAGAGCACATGAGCTATCCTGAGAGTTTTGATGCTCATCAGAGATTGAAACTTGCCGCACTTCTGTATTTCTTTTTGCCATTTTTTAATTTCAATTAATTGGTTTTTGTTTGTCATAAGAGCTACAATTTTCAGGAGTATGTGTAATACAGACACAGCTTTGGTTCTGATACGAGCACTGTTAAGGATGAAATCATTCAGGTCACCAAAGCAGCATACAAGCATCCACGGTTCCCAGATTAGGGCTTTAAATGTTCACCTCTATATTTAGAAACCTAAAACCAAATGGCCAACTTTCCTGATGACTCAGCACCCATACTGACTGTACAAGAATGTGGATCCCCAGTAGGCCCCTTGTATAAAAGTGCTTAGAAAGTCCAAACATGAAAGTTATGGCTTATACACTTTTCCAGACCAAAAAATGAAAGTCCATTAAGAACTTTTCTTTTACTTCTTATCCCATACTACCATTGGTTTCAGGGAGAACTTCTAAGCATACAACCTTTCTCTTTTACCTTATGTTAAATGCCTCTTTAAAGAATTTCTTGTTTGTCTCATGCCTGGATTTTTCTTTAACTGGATGCCGGCCAATTTCCATTTCTCTACCTCCCAGCCTGCTGATGTTCTCTATGCTCTCATTTTATTTTTATACACACACATACATATACGTATGTATCTATGTATATAATCCAAGCCCTTTAGGCTTCTCTTTGGCAATAACTGTTTTTTTGTGTTCTAAAAAAAAAAATAAAATCAGGGAGCACTGAAATACTTGGCAGCACTCTCCGAGAGATAAAAAAGGTCGCTCTAGGCTCCCCTGGGGAAAGTTTGCGCATTCATTGCTGATCTCGCCTAGTAAGCTGGGGATGAAAACGAAGAGGCCTGAAGCTGTCGCTGTTCATGTAGTTACACGTGAAGATTTATGTTAAACTTTGTATTTATTCACTTTATGAATACAAATAGTAACACTTAGATAATGTAAGTAATATGTAAGTAATACTTACTTACATTCCACTTGGGAATCTCCAAAATCTTCAGTAACGCAAATCAGAAAGTAGGGTAGCTGGAAACAAGGACGTGAAAATCACATGAAGTATCACACAGACATGTATAGTATACCTCCAATAAAAAAAATGCTGGTAACACAGCAGATAGAACTGTTCCATTCCTGATTTCACAGATGGCAGGAAAATCCACTGGAAAAAACACTCGGTTAATATTTGCCTGCAATATCATCAACAATTTGTGGCTTTCAAAGACTGTTATTATGTTTGTTTTCTCTTTTAATCTGATGGACTGATTTAGGAAAAGGAGAATAAACAATTGTGAAAAAAAAATGGAAGCCCAAAGGATAATGTAAGTTTAAATTATACTGCTTTGCCGGTATCAGAAACATATACCGATATGCAAAGTCTTTTGGTAATGGAGTAACACAATTTCTATGAAATCTAAAAAGACAGGGAAACATAAATATGCATTTTCACTTCCTGACAATGCGTTAAAAAGCCATTTTTTCTATTATTGGTTTTTTCAATCCTATCTTCACAAATTTTGTTACTTTGTACTTTAGAAGACTGCTAAGTTTAAGAATAGGAACACATTCTCACAGGTACTTTCTCGAGTATTTGAGAGAGGAACACAGCAAAAGTGAACATGTCGTAAGCATTCTATTGTAAATCACTTACGTTAATCAACCATGCTTATCTGCTTGGTTGTCAAGTTTCATAATAAATACTACCCGTTAGAGAATGTTGCAGGATAAAAAATTCTGACTCTCCTACACTAAAATATAAACAGAGATACGTGAGCATCTTAAACCCAAACCAAATATCAGCCCTTAAACAAAGTAAGAGTAATGAACAAAGCTATTGTCTCTGTGGAATTGATTTTTAATTCAATTTTCAATCATTAATGTAGATGTTCTTACTGACAGAATATTTTTGTACTTCTATGTTTGCATTTTTATTTTTACAAGGAATATTAGGCAGCAGTTAATCTGGATTCTAATTGCAAGCAATTAGCCTATATCTTAAAGAGGCTCCATAGACTTCAAGAGTCTTCTGGACTTATGTAGACATAAATGACATTGGGAATCTAGGCCAAAGATTCAAAGATTTTTTTTCTTTCAGATTAAGCCTGAGGCCTTTTATTAACATTAATTTTTTCAAAGTAAAAATAAATATTTACTGTTTCTGATACTCTGCCTCAAGCTAATCGATGCAAGAAGAAAAGAGTGTGGTTTAGCAGTTTGTTAAATATCTTCAGTGATATAAAATACATGTTCTGCAGACTGTGCACCATGCAGTTTCCTTTTTTATCTGCTTTCATTTGTTATTAAAATAAGTATATGCAAAATAAAAAGAAACTAAACCCAAGGTTCTTGTCGATTATATTGACTCCTTGTAAACTTTGGTGAAATAAAACAGACTTATTGCCAGCGCGATTCTATTCTTCTCTCTTCATATAAGCTAGCTCAGACTGTTTCCAATTTAAAAAACAGACCTTATTTTGCAGTTTGGTAACTATCACTGAGTATTTATTCAACTCACTAATATTTGCTCTTGAATAACAAGATGAAATGTTTATCTAAAACAAGATTATGAGTGTGTTTGTCATAATTTTTATCTCAAAGCAAGTCATGCTCAGTGACAATCACAGCTTTGTCACACCATCTTTTATTAACACAAACATCCTTGGTTGTTAGATCACAAAAATTTAAAAAGGATTAAATGATTGATTTTGAACAGCATTGTGTTTCATCTTTGGGTTTAGCTCAGCCCCTGTGTAAACAGGCTTAGCGTTGTCATTGAGAACTACACCCATTTATGCCAGGGATTAACATGCCAGGGTCTCTCTCTGTGAAATCACAGCTCCATTCTAAAGATGCAGCTACTGTTATTTTCTCTTCATTTTAAGTAAACGCACATTTAACTACAGGCTGCACTGGTAGTTTGCAGGGATGGAGATTAAACCCAAAGTGAGCGCAGAAGATTCAACTCTGCTCCACTTCAGAGCAAAAACTGTTTCTCAGAGGGATTGTCACCCACATGCAAGTGCTGGAGCGCAAACCTCCTCCTTGAAATGCCTCACACTGTCTTTTCACTTCTCCACCCACCACTCCTTCTCATCCTCTCACTGTTGAGTGTAATCAATGTCATTGGAAACTAAGCTGCCCGATTCCTCAGAATGACATCTGACTACTGTGCTTAATAGGGTATGTAGCAAACAGAGCCATTAAAAATGGCAAAGCTTTTCCTAGTGTAGAATAAAAGACTAGTGGTAGATTCTGATTCTCTAAGCCCATCTGCTAAATCCTACACCGCACAACAACCCTTTTATTCAAGTTCAAAGATGCAGCTCCTCCATTTAAAGAGCAGTTGTTACTTGGGAGGAAATGGAGGCTAGAGTGTGCCTGACACTAAAGAAAGAAAAAAATGAATGTTGGCTCTGCAGTGAAACCCTCCAATACAGCCAGTCTGACCCAAGCATAATTAATCAATTGTATGCTCTTTTAGCAAACCAATTACTTTTATTCTTTGGCTTTGGGCTTGTCCAAATGCCAGTTTAAAGTGATATTGTCGTAAGTGACAGGAAAGTGTGGTAAGACTGATGTCTCTCTTCCTCTCTCTCAGGCACTGTACTGAATTTGTCATTCTATATAAAATACTAACTGCTGTATGACTGCTACAGGACTACATGTTGTCATGCCAATTAGTATGTTCTCTGTTTTTCTACTTTTTTCCTCTCTATCTTTTTTAATTCGGTAAACTGTGCCTACTAGACGCGTTTTATATTCAGGTTTATTCTCCAGCTCTACTGCTGAGCAATGTTAGGATCTCACAAAAGGTAATGAGAAAGATTGGAGGATTGTTGGGGTTTTTTTATTGGAGGCATTTAAAAATCTTAAACAGTAAATAGGCAGATTTTCCCTTTCACACATATAAAAATAAAAATGGAAAAATCTAATATAACCCATTTTTGGTAACTCACCAATCTTTTAGCCTTGTGAACGTTGTGATTCCTGGTGTTTTTATAGGGCACACTGTATATATTTATCAATGCAGGTTTGTTGCCTGCTAACTTGATTAATTTACCATGCTTTTTATATTGTGTAAAGGGATAAACTAGACCTTCTAAATACCAAAACATGTTATATGCCATCCTCACATTGTCTATCATTCGTTTCCCTGACCTGCCTTCATATGAAGTTTTTTCACATCTCTTGGAATTTTCACCATCTCTTCTACTGCATCTTTTTCTAGCCGAACAGGACACACTACAGAGAAGACTATACACTGGATTTATGCAGTAGCTATAGAGCATTCTATTTTTACATCACATTTATAACTATATAGCATTCCATTTTTACATCATATTTATAAACTTTAAGATTTTGGTTGTTTTTCTAACTAGCAGCATACACCAAGTCTGTGCTTTTAATGAACTTCAAAGTTCATTTAATATCAATACACAGGAATGCTCAGATTACTCTTTGAGCATTTATTGAATTGTATATGTCATCAATGGGTTTCAGCCATCATTAAAGTAATTCACTTGTTTTCTTAATCTTTCATGTTCCCTTCAAAATTATAGTAAACTGATCAATAAAACATCCTCTGAAAATAGGACTACCTTGTTGCTAACTCCTTTTTCACAGTAACAATTGACAAGATACCTTTGGCTAACATTAATTATACAAAGCTTCGTAACATGGATATTAGGTTTAATATTCTTGATGATGTACATTATACCACAAATAACAAAAATTTTCAGCCTCTTGGATGAGTGCTCCTCTGCAACCATGAGAGTGTTTTAAAATAATAAACATATTCCTTCTCTAAACTGTTGTAATCCAGATAAAGCCTAAAGATTATTGTGCTATTTTCCTTTTAAGTAGTGTTTCTGATTTATAAAATTCATTTAAGTTCTGTTGAACAGATGCAAGTATAACAGAAACTGAGATTGGGAGGCACTTCAAGGCGATAATCTGCAGATATGGTCTTGATTTAAATGGGACAACATTGGAACATATGGAGTAAATTTAATTGTCCTACCTTGATTGAACACGATCAGGATGCAGACACTTCTGCTATTCTTTTGTATTTGCTCCCCAGGAGGTTAGCAGTGTAGCTTCTGTCACTATAGAGTTCTACTTGAAAGAAGGTAAAAACATTGTTCCCTAAGGAAAAAGCAAAAGCAGGTGTATCATAAACCTGCCTGCACTGTTGCAAACATGTGCATAGCACATATAAACTAAAACAAATGAAACATTCCATCTTTGTAATAAATTGAAATACATTGTGCACGTATGGATGAAAGACAAAGCCTATAATATTCCACTAAGATGTGAAAATACAGTACCACTTGGGAGAAAAAGACTTTGAAGATAGGTCTTTCTACCTCCAATCCTTACCCCAATTTCTTTGTTTACTCAGGTTTCAGTATTTGTGACAGATCGGTCCCCTTTCCTCTTGCGTCCTCCATTTCACTTCGTTCATTTCTAGACTCAGTGTCCTCACCCTGCCACATTGTCTCCTGTTACACATCTTCTCCCTATATGCTGCCCATGGTGTTCTGTTCCTCAGTTCCCCATTCGGTTCTGCATTTCATTCTCCTTGCTTTGTCAGTCCATCCAAGCTTCCTTCTTATTCCGGTTCCCAGAGGAAACACTCACTCCTTCTCTTGTCTGTCTTTGAGCTGCATTTTCATCTTACTCCCCTCCTGCCTGTATGGCTCTTGCTTTCGAATCAGGAAAGTTCTTTTAGTTGCTTGGTACTAGCAAAGGGTAGAGGATGGTCACTGGATAGACAAGTTCCCTTCTCAGTTCAAACGACCTATATGCCTGGACCAGCAGGTACAACGAAGAACCTGCTAAGATGCCCATGGCAACCCATGTAGTTCTTACTGACTATATACTAACTGTAATTGCATTCAGCAGACTTAGACTTGTCCAATTTCTGGCTGATTCTCAAGAGCAGAGTGATTGGCATATAACTGATGTAAAAAAACCCCTCATGTCCAATCCCTGTTCCAAACATGAATGGCAGCTTACAGATACTGAAAGGCAAAGTGACCTGTATGATTAACAACAGCAATGTTTGGTATTTTTATAATATGTATGTATGATTTCTAAGGTTGTTCAACCACCCATTACGAAAACACTCTATGAAGAAGGAATTAGTTCTGTATGAACTGTCTATTATTATCCCTACCATTACAAACAGCATACCCTAAGGTATATTTGTCTTAAAATAATTAAAAAATACAGCCAATACCACTATATTAATTTAGCATCTATACGATTTATTGCATTCACACAAAAAGAAAAAGCAAGCTGTTCTGTACAGAAGGAAATAATACTCTCTGCATCGATCCTAGAAATAACCCAGCCAGCAAACTTTACTGCAAGTGTTTGTGTATATAGCTCCTCTGGAAACTGCTTAATTGTCTACTAGCACAGGAAAATGGGGAAATGAGGCATATGTCAACAGATCAAAGAGCACACTGGAGCAGTGAATAAAGATCACACCACAAATCAAAATGAAGTAGCAAAATTTATGTTAAGTGATTTCAGCCAGCATTTAATACAAATTTCAGGATGGTTTGCTACAAATTTTTAGTCATTATTAAACAGCAGAATCTGCAGATTAGCCAAGTTGCAAGCAAAAGACAAAATAGAAAGAGCAGTTGCCAATACAAGAAACTTTTCCCTAGTATCACTAGGGTTCCTGCTGTCTCCCCGTCTGCCCTGCATTTTGGTTGTCCTCTTCAGATTCAGTGAATTTGTAGATATGGCACAAGCACCCGGCCTTGGTTTTGCTGGAAAAAACCCAATATTTTTTATATGAGTTAATTGTTTTTGACTAGATACTTCAGAATTAGCGTAGGAAAAAAAGGTTGGTTACTTTCTTTACTTTATAGCTGGTTTGTACCTGCTTAAAAACTAAGGAAGATCTAAACCAGTAAGTACTGTTTTCATGTATCCCTGTACATAAACGTAATGCAGTATCAGTGGAGATGGACAAAAAGTACACATTATTGATAAAGCAAGACAAAGCCAATGAAGACAAAGCTCTATTCTAACAAGATTATATTTCTCTAACTGCCATTTGTATACATTCCCAAGTT
Organism: Charadrius vociferus; assembly: GCF_000708025.1. Lineage (NCBI taxonomy): Eukaryota > Metazoa > Chordata > Aves > Charadriiformes > Charadriidae > Charadrius > Charadrius vociferus. The sequence continues at coordinate 3,095,346 of NW_009646928.1, read as the reverse complement.
TGTTTTACTAGCATAGGAAGTCACGCCTGACCAAAAAAAAAAAAAAATCATTTGCAATTAACAATTAAAATGTTTAGTATTTATATAATATGTATTTCTATACATTTATATCATTAGATTTCAGGTACATATCTGATTAAAGAAGTAACTTTAGATTTCAAAAGAGAAACTTACAGCCTTTTTCTATACTGGGCACATTTTGTTTGCAGTACCCTAATTTTTCTTTCCCCCAGAAATTAATTGACAGTAAGGCATTGTAAACTGCATTTCCTATATAGTTGTCTGTGTCTCTTTTCTTTCTTTTATTTCAGTAGTTCTACTTGCCTTTCCTTTTGCCAATATTGTAATATTAGTTTTCCCAACCAATACAGATAATTTGAAAGTATTTAAAAAATATGTCCTTGACTAAGCTTTTTGAAAACTGAAACATCACAAAGCCAAAATACAGCAAGTTCTACTCAGATTCAGAAGTTCTAATTGGGAACAATGTCTCTGTCCATTTCCTCTTTTATCAATCTTACAACCATTCAGACCAGTTAAAGTTCACTTCACAGTGAATATTCTACACTTACAAATAGTAGCTGATCTTACTACTTCTAAAACAGGCACCATTATTCTAAAAGAGGCAGCTAATATTTATGCTGCAAGGTGTGGAAGAGAAAGAGTCAAAGTTGCTGAAGGCCATACTAGAATTCAGGATTTGGTTTCTTCTGATGTCACATTTTTGTTAAACTAACACCATAGCATATTAAAATCTTGCCAGAATCAACATATCAGTGTGAAAGCCAAAGCAAACATTTCATTAGCCTCTACACGTGGAAAATCTACATCACACACATGAATAAGACTGCATGATGCTCAAGAGCTTATCATCACCATCACCCCCCTGGAAAATTTTACAACTGAAAACACTTTGTACTAGACTAAGAGCTATGCATACTCAGAAGTCATGATTAATAGCACAGGGTAGCAACCTAATTAAAATATAAGCAGATATTTATTTACATTTCCCATGGAGATGCTACAGTCTGTTAAGACTTAGGGCTTGAAGAAACACAGCTATGTTTAACCTTTGATTTATACCACAGGAGTTTTATTGCAGGTTACAACAATGCCATTGCTAACCAAAGCTTCCTAAGCCACTTAATTCATAAAACAGTATCTCACTGTAATGGGAGTTTAGAATACACCAGAAATGCAGGATCAGATCCTACCTTCAAAGACCCCTTATTGCACCTAATTCTTGAAACAGATCTGGGTTTATGAAGTTAAGCAGGTCCCTCATCTTGTCAAAGGGGATGAAGATACTTAGCATCTAAATTTAGATGATTTATTTTTTTCTAGAAGACAATCAGTTCTACTTAGCTTAGCAGCTAATAACTTGCGAAAAATGGGTTGTTAGCTGTGACATACTTACCCTTCAGACTAAAACAAAAGCAAAATAAGACTTTGAGAGTGTCACTATATTAATGGCACTCAAAACTGCATGCATGTTATAGATTACATGCATTCTATATCCTTGTTGAAGTAAGAGATTTGATTCATTCACCTGTTTCTTGTCCTCTCCTCCTTGTGGCTAAGTGATTGTAAAATTACATTTAAATAGCAGAAGTGGCATCTTTAAATACTAGCTAAACAGCCTCAGTATTATGGTCTGCATCCGAAAACAGTGTTTGCATTTTGGTTTTCTTCTTAAAAGCACTTGATGTACTACTGTAGTCCTGTCCTTTTACTGTTGCTCCGCAGGGTCGTACAAAAACATCGTGTCTTTCTGCTAAGACTCAAGCCCTAAGAAAGTAATCTCTCTCTGTAAACAACAAAAATATCTCAGCTGCCACGTAGATCACCATCTTAGTGTGATTACATTACCCCACAGCAATATTAATAAACTGTACTCTGGACCACTCTTTTTGCTCCTCCCTCTAGCGTATCTGACATATCATAAAAATAATGCTTGTATTTATCCAGGCAAATGTTAACTATTTGGTTTCAGCACTGTTTCAGCATTTGGATCATTCTTTTTTACATGATGTTCAGTTTACAACCTATGGCACTCTAAAAACGATGTATGTGTCACTAAGCTGTTACAGAAACTTGAGTTTGGCATGTTTCCGATGAGCATGTAGCTGGAAAGTGGAGACTTCTGAAGAATAAGGCAGCCACAGTCAAGGATGCCAACCACGGATTAATCTGGTATCTATGCATATCACATGCAGTTAGTATGAAACAATAACTTACATGCAAATCAGAAAGAGATTTTGTCTTCATTATTTATGCACCAAGAAATTCCACCCCCCACCCCCCCCAAGAGGAAATACAGTTGCAAGACACACAGTGGTTAAGAGACATGACTCAGAAACTAACACAACACAGCTTGTAGTGATAGTGAGAACGTATATTCTGTTTCTCTAAATCTCTGAAACAATTATGCTTTAGTGTAAAACTTTCCATATATTGTGAATTTCAACAGGAACAAGATACATGCTTATACTTATTGACTATTCATATTCAAAGAAATAAAATAGTGCCTGGTCACAGTTATGAACAGGTTATGCATATCCCTTTATTGCACATAAAGCAGAAGTCAGAAATGTCCCTCCCCCCTGATCATTTTCACACACATACTTTTACAAAAAAATAAGGGAAAGGTTTTCAGTTCAATGTATTTCTCCTTTTCAGTGGCTAACACAAGATTTATAGGAAATATACGTACTCAAATTTGCTTCAGTTTCTGGAATTCATGGTACAATTATCTATAAGGGTGCCTTTTGGTGGTTTCTTCAGGATTATTCAGAGATAGCAGCAATGGTTTTTGGAACTTGCTTTGTATCCAAACTCTCTGCATTTTCACTTTTTTCTTCCTGTTTACTTGTAATCGCCGATCAACTAAATTCTGTACTTCAGTTAAGCCAGCCAAGTTGAACATGTTCCATACTTCATCTATTTTCTCATATGAAGAATTATTGTAATTAAAAAAAAAAGACATTTGTAGAATGTAGTAATTGACAACCTGCAGTTCAACCAAAGATGGAACTAAATCTGTTATGTGATTTGAAAGATTGAGGAAACTGCCTGTAAGAAGTCTCCTGTTACAAATTCATTTTCACAGCTCTCAATTTATATTGCAGTAAAAAACGTTATGTTGAGGCCCAAACCACATTGGTTATTACTCATGGCATTCATAGATCCCCTTTCTTCTGAGGGTTCAGTATGCCAGAGTTGAGGAAAATAAATGCATGCCATTTGGTCACTGTTTGTATATTATCGAGATAGAGCTATTTCACCTGCCAAATGACAATCCACACATTTATCCCACCATCATTATCTCCTTCTTGTCAGTCATCGCTGGAAAACTTTAAGCTTCTTTGTCATGAGTAAGCACAAAAGAAGACACTTCAAAACTGAGAAGGCTCTTTGAATTCAAGTCATTTCCCGTACATGTCCCAGATCCTCCTTCTCACTTCTAAAATTACTCAGGCTGGGATAAATCCTGATCCATCGCTATTGCTTACAGTCTAGGTTGCAGAGTAAAAAAATGATGCTGAGTTTGATGCTCACTTTGCTTAATTTCTGGTAGCTGGGCTAATATACACCAGTCTAAGCTGACTGCCAACAGAACCAAGTGAGTGGATGGGCAAAGAGCAATAGTATCCATAGTCAGGAATTTAAGTTTAGCTCCTGCAGGAAGAGCAGCCTCACAGCTCAGAATCACCAACATAGCAGAAGAAAATATCAGAGCACTGCTACCAACTGTCCTTCCAAGCATGTTCATCTCATATTTTAAGAAAGTAACCAGATACATCTTTAAATAAAAGAATTTGAGCATACCATTAGACACAAGATGCTTAGACAAAGAAAAATTCCAGTGATGTCTGCAAGCAATCTGGTAGGAACCCAGATGCACCGAATGTACACATAAAGGGAATTATTTTCTTAGAACAATGAGCTGTGGGGTTTGTAAATGCAGAGAATTTTAAAAAAAGCCAATAAAACCTTCTTTAAATTTCTGTTCTAAGAGGAGCTTTTATAATCCAAATCATCTTGAAAGACCCTCAACCCTTTCTATAAAACTGTACAATTTCATACCTTTGGTGAAGAAATACACTCTGGTTCCATCTCCTCGTACATAAAAATTTTCTGACAAGCAATGACCTAAGAAATTAGAGCAGTAATGAAAAAGGACGTCACTTTTTTGAAAAAGAGTTAAAATGACAAAAAGCATTACAAAAGCATTCAGGAATTACCTTTTTTAAAACGAAGTTGAGCTGTATCGTATCTTCCATAGTCTCGAAATAACAACATTCCTCCAGGTTTTAGTAGTTTAGCCAATCTATTTACAACACCTTGCATCCTTAGAAAATAGATGGGATACTGGTGAAAATTGCAAACACAACTGTTTTTTTCCTAGATGCTTGGAATATACAGAGATTTTCAAAACTACAGTGAGAATACGCGTCTATATTTAATATAAAAATGTCAGGCACTAGTGAACAGGAAGAACTCTTTACAAAAAAGCCTCTACACCAAAAATTTAAAAGGTCCTGTATGAGTACACAAACTGGAGAGAGAAAAGGAGCCCTTCTCCTTCACTTTACCAGAATCTCAAGGATGGATTAAAACACAGGTTTTGAGTATATGCGTCATATGGGTCAGGCAGATATATGACAAACAATGAATGAACAGTTAGCTATGTGCTTTGGTGAGCTAGACTGAGTCTTCTTGCTGTACGTAGCAAAATCAAGGACCTGGAAGACAGACAAAAACTTATCTGATTTCTTTATGGAGGTACTGATCCTACAGACAAAATCAGTATTTCCACACCTAATGGTTGAGGATGGAAAGAAAAATCTGTGTAGTACCTCAGCAGAGGAATCTGGCAAAACTCCATCTACAGATATGCAGCTAGTTAGAGGAGGAAAGTCTTCATGCTCCAAACTGCTGAAAAGTTTGTGAATCTTGGTGATATCTATCATCAGCTCTTCCTCAACAAGATTATACCAGCCTGTTGTATGTATGATAGGAGTAAGCACCATACACAGTACTCTTTCCTCTTCACTAGATCAGAGCATCTTCATTCTCACTTTTTAACCTTACTTTGGAACTTCTTATAAATATATTTGCATTACTGCAAAACACATTACTAATGAATAATGGGTTGGATTTGCCTCACTCTTTCAGAAGGACTCAGGTTTTCCACATTCATGAGAGACAACAAAAGGCATCCTGCACCTAGCAGGCTGCAACGTAGAAAAGTCCACTTGCGTAATTCAACCCTTCCTCCCACAGGGAAGCGGACAGACCATGTAGAAGATGCGGAGACAGAGTGAATGCTAAATGAATGGAAAGGAAAGGCAAGTTGCTGTATCTGAAAAGAGCTAAAGAAAAGTAAGTCCTATTTAGCTATACAAAATCAGCATACCATTACTGTGCACCAAAAGAACATGCTTACACCATCCCTGTCTCTCAGGTGCCTGAAGAACGTCAGAATTCAAGCACTAATGAAATTTGGTCCTTATGCAACAGCAGTGCAGGCATCTTACCTAGATTTTTAAGGGAAGGAATTTGTAGGTTGTTCAGCAGAATATTTCAGTACCGTATTTCCAAACAAGCAAGAAGAAAAAGCAGCATACACTTTTTGAGCACGGAATTCCCTTAGAGGAAGACCTCTAAGTTGCCCTCTAGTTGCCTACAAGTTGCCCTCTTTTGCTCATGCTCAACGCAGGCAACCAAGGTGTGCTGCCACAGACAGAAAAGGCAGCACCACCTAAGAATGAGAGACTGTGTTTGTGCACAGTATTACAGACTTTGCCTATATAAACATAAGTTTTGTGCACACAGAAAAAATGTACATGCACAAAAAGTGAAAATGCTTTGAGAAATCCCATGGTATAGGACTAGAGCACATTAATTATATAGCTTGAAGAAAGTTTAATACCTTTCAAATTCTGCAACCAACTTTCAGATGAGACTTCTAGCAGAACTGAAGTGTGTTAAAAATGGGGTACAAGAGTAGCAATTGTCAAAAACTAAATACAATAGCCTGAAGAGAAATCACTAAGTAACAATTGTGCTGAATACAAATGTGTCCCTTGCATTTATATTTTCCAGGTCTCCAAAGTACAGTAGTTCTGCATCACCATTCTCTTGGTTTTCTTTTTCATTTCCCACTTTCAAAGTTTCCTGAAAAAATGTATACTGAGCAAGATGGATCTGGATTACAATTGCCTTTATGCAGTCATTTTAATACTACGGTAGGACAGTAATGACTAACAAATCTTTGGAAAGCGGGTCTTACAACACAGATAATTACACGGAAATCTTTGTTTGTATACACACACACAAAAGCATCCATGTCAGCCTTTAGATGCTGACATAGGGAGGAAAAAAAACCAACCCAAAACCGACAAACACATTCTCGAGTGACTAATAGGAAAAGATCCACAGAAATTCTGACAGAACATCTGATTACTGCTTTTACAGGCAAAGTGATTGAATGAATGCATCTCTATTGTCCAATTTCTTCCTGGCAGCATCACCACAGTTACAGAGATCTGAAATCTACTGCTTGAATTGTTTTTGAAATCTGGACCCAGGCTTTGCATGACTCATGTGCTCATCTCTGAACAAACAGGAAGGAGCAATATCCTATATGGGAAAGATTCTTCTGTAAAGCTAATCATTAATAATTTAGGCAGGGAAACAGTTCTCAGACTTAGGCAAATAATGTTCTGTTTGCCGAGCCCATTTTAATTACATTCTTAAAGTAATAAATGTATTACCACACATACAGCATTTATTTCCCTTCGTATGATCAAGTTAAAGGAAGAGTCAAGGGGTTTAACTCACATGCCCTCTTTTGTATTTTTGCCGTTTAAAAAAAGGGCATTTTCACAATCAGCTGGCCTTAGCAGTCATAAAGTTTGGTTCATTAGAGATTAAAAGGCATTAGTAACCAGGCTAACAGCAGTCAACATAACACTATGCATGAAAATTAGAGCAAGATTTCTTAAGCCAAACAAGTTTCAAAATTCTGAATGCATTTTGGTTTAAAAGGCCTGCATTTGTATGTGGCTAAATCGGCAACCTAAGTCTTTATCAACATATTGTAAGGTGTTAAATCATGAATGGTTTTGATCAACAAAAATAATTTCCTTCTAGAAGACTAGCAGTCTGTTTTTTTAATTTGTAATTTTCTTTAATTGCTGTCACTTTTAATAGGGATGTAGTTAGCAATAATATACTCTTTGTATTTTGATGGAGACAGGAGGCTCACTAATGAATTAGCCTGACCAGCTTTTCCCTTGAAGCCTGAAAATGGGAAACAGCATTTAAAATACCTGTTTTATACATACTGTAGCTTACTAAATAAATTAAAGATTCATGATCTTCTTTTGCTATTCTTGAAAAACTCCAGTGATAAAAGAGATTTAACCCATTTGCTTTGCCCTTTAGTCTTCATTTACCTGTCAGGATGAATAGTAGAGAGCACAAAGACAAGGAGAATGACATCCAGGATCTCATCTGGAAAAGGATAGGGTAAAGCATCATCACATACATCATGAACAAAGGCAGAACACCAGGCTGAATTGTAGGACGAATGTGACTGTCAGGAAAAAGATGAAAAGAGGCACAGAGAGAACAGTAGTAGTTAATACGTTTACTGTGACTCAAGAAACTTTTTTTCTTCAATTATTCAGCATTGTAAAACATCTCATATAAAAGCCTATTCTGTCTGGTATCTTACTCAAGCTGAGAAGCAAGCTCACTGATGGTATTCATTCCTCTCTGCATAGAGTAAGACTTTGTTCTTTGGAATACTGAAAACTTCAGTTAAAAGTTGTCAAAGCCATCACATTCTTTTTCATGAAGACGGCTTCCTGGCAGCCTCCTGAATTACAGGCTTATAAGGTACTGTAAAGCGAGCATATGAATTACCTTTACCAGCTCCACTGCTCCTGAAGCAAAATCACAACAGTACAGAAAGGTTCCAGGTGTATTGCTAGGAAAACAAAACCAACATCAGTTAAAAAATTATTTTTGTAAAAGATGAAAGTCTACATCAGTGTTCATGGAACTACAGAGGGCCCTTTGGGGTTCTCCACAGGTTTGATCAAGCATGCCTTATTGATGTCTAGCACACGGAAAGCCACCTAGGTTGTAATGAACCAATAGGGCAGACAAATTCATAAGAATACCAACAGGCAGTTAGTATAAAAAGGAGAATTATAGCCTTGTCAGGGAGGAAGTGAAAAGGAAAAGAAAGAAGGTCACAGAGGGCTGTCAGGATTGATGACAATGCCCTGGTGTTATATTACATAAATGCACATTAATAGGTCACATTTTCTTACAGAAGTACTGCATTAAGTCTCTATCATTAGCCCATGTATGCACTTTAATTAGCAATATGATTTGGCCAGAGGTGGGGTGTTGCAAAAGTCATCCACAGTTCTGTAGAGGTTTGAGTTCCCATGTGCCAGCTTGCTGTGCTTTTGATTAGGTTAGGCAGTATTGGTTGTTTCCCTCTATTATCTCTTTTGTTTTGTAAGCCAAGATGAGTAAGAATTTCCTGCAGAACTGTTTTCCCTTCCTTTCCCATCCAGGACTAAGCCAGCTGCAAATTTCCTTGTACCATTCATCAGATACTAGTAACTCTAGGAAGAATTTTTTTTCATCTCTGAAAAATTCATTTAAGAGAAACTGAGCAAGCCCCTTAAAACCTTCTGAGGAATCACCTCATGGTCAACTCATGATCAATTAATCTCTCTCTAAAAAATATTTAGGATTTTGGACAGACAGTTTCTTTAGAAAGGGAATCAATAAACTCTGGCAGTGCCTAAAAGATCTCACAGTATACACAGCTGAGTTAGTGATCTCTCTCTGAGGGCTCAACAGGACAACCCTTATGGACCAGAATATACTCCATCCTTGTTGCTGAGCAAAACTCTTATCAGCTCTGTGCCCACCATGAGAGTTGACGAGTTTAGATATTTATCATGGATAAGGACAAGCAGCCAGGCGTTGGACCCTGCCAGTCCCTTGGGAAAGGTTAAGCTGATTACCTAATTGACTTGTTAGGATGTTATTTTTTTTTTTTTTAGAGCAGAATAGGAGCTATGTAGAAAGTTAACTTAAAACAAAGACACAGCTTGATCTGGATGGTGATGTCATGATGAACTGCATAAAAAAGCAGTAACTTAAATTTTAAGGGGGGCAGGGGGAAGCGGTTTTGTGTTACAAACCTAAGTGGATTTTTTTTTTTATAGCTAGGGTACACTTATACTTGACACTGGGTTCTTTTTATATCCATACAAAAGGTAATTTTTATATTATTAAATTCAGAGTAAAACCAACTGTGCTATAAAGCCAGACCTGCTAAGAGATAAGAGATGTTTCCATCGGGTGGTATACAAGACAAACATGTGAGTTGTTCAATGTACAAACCAATGTGTTTGACTGAAGGATTTGCATAAGAATAGTGATCTCCAGGAAAAATATCTAATGAGTGGATTCCTAATTATCAGAAATGCCAACCTATGACTAACGCCTCCTGTGAGGAAAACACAAAAGTGTTTCATCATTTTTAATACAGCCACATGGTATCTTATCCCTACATAGTGTTGCTTTCCAAACTTTTCATATGTAACAGGGCTCCCCTTTCATCACATGCTGTCTAAAGCAAAGCATTTGTTTTGGGATGAAGATTCATTGCTAACACTAATAGTTTTCCTGTATAACACTAATAGTTTTTATGTATGACCCTGGTGCATCACTCAATTCCTCCTGCTCTCTGTTTCCCTATCTGCAAAATGGAGTAATTTTGTACAGTGGTGATGCCAGCAATCAGAATTCATTTATAGAAAAACGAACTGTGCCATACTCAAGCTCTTGGATGCATGAATAAAAAGAAATCTATTTCAACCTCACAGCCTTTCCAAGAAAACCTCTCTAGAAGTGTTCAAGATCAGGCTTGATGGGGCTTTGAGCAACCTGGTATAGTGGAAGGTGTCCCTGCCCATGGCAGGGAAGTTGGAACTAGATGATCTGCAAGGTCCCTTCCAACCCAAACCATTATATATGGAAGGGAGGACATACTGCTGCAACAGCTTTTTCTGAAACCGGAAGCTAAGGGGATTAAGATGTTTCAGGGAATTAAGTAAAGCAATACAGGACTTATGCCTTCCTTGACACTAAAACCGGAAGCAACATGACAAAGCATAGCAGTCAAATTCAGCAATGATACAACTTCTTACCAGTAGATCACATGCCATTATCTACTGCCTCCAATTTTGGCCTTTTGAACAGGTATCTGGTAGCTTTATGGAGACATGTAAGACAAGAGAAGATTTCACCTGCCTGAGATGAACTACAAGAAATCGGTCTGAATGCATCTGAAGACAAACCGTGTCAGCAAATATGGTCCCCGCAAGACTAGGGTTGACCAGTATGAGGAGTATCTTGTACTGATGCTACCAACATTATCTGTGGTCTGCAAGCAATTACAGTTTCAGGGCTGTAAAACAATCCACTCAACACTTCCTGCAGCACTGGTCTAGCATTAACACTTGAAGAAAATGAAGATGATGAGAACAGAACTTTCATAGCTGAAAATCCAGCACTACATACCACAGAACTTTCAAAATAGGAAAGACACTGTTTCCAGCACCACAACCAACCTAAAATCACAAGAAAGAAAAAGTTAAAATAAATAAGCAAATAAAACCTCATATTTTTTAATTTTTGTCTTAAATTTGTTGGTAGGTAGGACCCATTAGACTTGAAGGTATGTTTGACAGAGAAGGTACAAACAGCTCCTACCACAATTCTTCTATGATCACATTTCTCCTCAATGTCTTTCTAAAGTTAAGAGAGAATCCATCTCTCAAACTGTATAGGAAAACACAACATTCTTGTCCGATTTCACCATTTGGTAAGAATGTGTCAAGTACTTACACTGTAGGACAGCATTTTAAGACAGAAATTCCCTTAGGAAATTAGAAACCCAACTTCCAGTGAAAACGGAGTCTGACAAACTAGCCCGAAATTCTGATTTGGCAGAAAACTTTAAAGGGAAAAGTTAGCACAGATCCTAGGTTTCTCTGAAAGTTTCTGCCATAAATGAATGTAGTATGTCAAATTCTAAATGTTTACTTAATCATCTTTATCAGGCCTTTGAGCAATTAAGTGGAGTTGTATATTACGGATAGAACATTTGCAGTGCATTACCTCTAATATTCTGTGAGTGGCATCACTACCAGGGAAGGATTCTAGCCTGCCAAGTTCTCCACAGTTTTTACCCTGAGGATTGTCAGCAAGAGATTTTGCTTGTTTTTTATTATATACATAGCCTTCTTGTACACAACTAGAACCACCTCCATACTTTTTCGTCCAATATTTTTCTCCTTCCTCAAACATTTCATTTTTGTGTGAAAAACTGTTGGTACTATTTATTTTTTTGTGTTCTGAAGATCTTTCTTCTGTTTTCAACTGTTCTCTCCATTTTTCTGGAAGAATTTCTGGAAACTCAAGAAACAGCCAGTTGCGATCCTTGAAAAAGTTATTTTTATGAGTCTTATAAAACTCATTCCAATATTTACTGGCTTCTCTCTCATATTTATCTGAAATTAGAACAAAACAAAAATTTGGTGAATATGAACTTAGCTACAAAACACTGTAAAGCAACATGGAATTTGGTCCCCAAATTTACAGTTTAAAAATCCATAGTTCCCCAGATTTAAATAAAATCATACAGATTTTGGGTCTTACCTTAACCTGTGCTCAAAATAACTCCCATAAGGGTTTAATTAGATTTTATGTCACTGAGGATGGGACAGACAGGCTTTCTGCATCATCTTTACGAGTTTGGGGTTTGTTTGTTTTTTTTGGGTTTTTTTTAATGTAGTGACATAATAGAACAGCATCACCAAAATATGTGATCATAAGTTTCTTAGACAAGCTTTTATGTCTTAAATCACAAATGCAATGCAACTTTTCAATTAAATGTTCTCCATGTTTTTCCTATTTAAGAAATACTAAATTGAAATTAATTTCATGATCTATGAAACTCTATGAACAATTGCAAATTTGTTGGTAGCTAGTCACCTATCAAAAAAAACCATATTAGAAATCCAGTTCTGTGAACTCGAGTGATAAATGCTACTGCATAGCCCATAGTCAGTAATTCACTCCTAACCATTTACCAATTCAGTTTTGACAGAAAATAACAATACAGCCAGAAGCAACATAGTGGCTTTCTTACTTTCAAAACACTTCAGTGTCTTACAACAGACCTTTGTGTTAACTTTTAAGTCACAAAACATTCTAACCGAATGTTAGAATGTCAAAGAATAGGACTGGAAGGGATTTCACCCAGTCAGGGAATTCATAACCCCTCCCCACAGAAATTTGTCTAACTAGTTCTTAAAATGCCACCTTTCATATAGGTTTGACAACTTTATTCAGTAATATATTACAGTCCTTCAACATATGTACAGTTAGAAACCTTTTCTACTACCTAACATTAAATTTCCTTATTGCAATTTAAGTGCAGTAATTCTTGTCCCATTAACCAAGCAGATAAAGCAAAGGTTACTCCCTTCTCTTTGCAACACCTATTTGCTTATTTGAAGTCTTTTACTATGTCTCCCATAAACAATCTCTTTTCTAGACTAGCTAAACCTACCTCTCTTTTTTTTTTTTTTTTTTTCCTCAGAAGTCATGATTTTTAGACTTCTTCTCTAGATTCTTTCCAACTGACTTACTACTTTTTGGTGCTGTATTCTGGTAAAGGCATTATCAACGCAGAGCAAAAGGAATATTTTATGAGGCTTACAGGCTTTAATCCTGTTTATAACTCCCAGATTGTCATTTTGCAACAGCATGACACTGCTGATTCAGCTAGTGATTCACCACAACCCTCAGATCTTCTTCAAAATGACTACCTAGCCAATTGTTCCAGAACCTAGTATGTTTTTCAAGGAATTATTCCTAAGCAAAGTATTCTGCATTTATTTTTAGCAAATTTGTATCTTTCAGATCCTTTTTTTCCACTGTTTGTCCAGATCTTTCTGAATCCTAACCCTGTCCTTCACCACACTTGAAACAGCTCTTCGCTTAATATCATCTTCAAGTCTCCCATTTTCCTGAGGTCACTAATGAAAATACCAAGCAGAACTGGACATGGAACAAAACACTTCTCTGGCCAGCACAGCCTTCTATTCTGAAAGGATCTCTCTAGGCATTCATTCACCCAAAAGCAGTTTCATTAGCTCTCACTTGCCTAACTTGCTTATGAAAATGTCAAGTAAAGCAAGTCAGAAGCCTGACTAAGGATAAATTTCAGGACGTCTGCTGTTTTTTCCTTATCCCCAGGGCTTGTAAGCTTCTCCAAGAAGGAAATTAACTTGATTTTACATGATTTATTCTTGAAAAATAATTGTTGGCCAGTACTCACCTCCTTTGTTCTTTCAAACCCACTGTCTACAAGCTCTGGATTATCTCTTCCAGTATTTTTCCAGGAATTGAAACTAATTCTCTGACTCTTCTCTTTTCCCACCTCCCTTTTCAAAAAAGTAAATATTCTCTTTTCTGCTTTTCTAGTCATCCATGTACTCTATGGATGTACTTTGTAACCTGTTCTTTCTCAGTACCAGAACAGGATCTTTCTTCCTTCTCACTAGCACTAATTGTGCTAGCCACTGGACTACAGCTAACCCTTTCAAAGAAAGGCTGATAAAAAGATAAGAATTAACAGCTTTTTCAATGTCTCTTTTGTTGATGGTTTTCCCTTCCTTATCCGTCCTAAGTACCAAACCAAATCTTCTTGTTTTTTTCCCCTCGTCCCCAAAGCATTTACAGAACTGTTTCTTGCTAAGCATAAGAACTTGTTTCTTGATGTCTCTTGCTAAGCATGCATCATATGATATGTTGCCTTTTTAATTTTGTCCCTACTCACTTACACTGACCCATTAATTCTTTTAATATAAATGCAGAGAGTAAATACATGGTGCATTTCTCCTACTACTCTCATTTAAATCTTAGCATACTATTTCCTAAATCGCTACAGCCTTTCAGAGATAAACAAGGCTGAGAATTATCATTAGAGCACAGACAGGCAGTGGGAAGTGGCAAGGAGGTGGCAGAATGCCTTGTCCTAGAAATCTGCATAATTTTTTAAATTTAACATTTAATACATCCAATTGTATTATTAAAGGGCAAGACCCAGCCATGCAGAGTAAATGTACAGACTTGTTTTAGAATGTAAGTGCAGAGCTGACAGGTCATATATACCAGATTTCAATCGTGTAAGTTGCACATTCATAGATTGCTCAGCTTCAGTATAAAAACCAAACCACCTTCTACTCAAAAAGCTCTTAAATCATTATCACCCCTTGTTATAGATACTACGTTTCTACAAGTCTGCTCAGAACCCTTGTACTTATGTTCCCATCAAGTTTTCCAGATTTCAGACTTGAAGGAAAGCAATGGCTGAAGTCAGCCTTTCAAATTGTATTAGTATGGTATTACACAGATTCAAGTGAAAGAACACTTTACTTTTCATTCTTTCACTGGTCACTCCTGCATCATTCTGTAATAATCACGCATGCACTATTATTATCAATTTTTTGTTTCATTTTGTATATTTAAGTAGCCTAACTACTGAATTTTCCAAAGCATGTAAAAATGACAAAACTAATAAATGTATAATCTTTTGAGACAAAAAAAGCCCTTACTTAGTCAACTGACTTTTCTCCTTAATGGAATTTTTCATACATTAGCAGGCATGTCTGAGAAGAAACTGGACATGCTAACAAGAAAATCAAATTCCTAAACGTAGTATCATTAGCTTATTCAGTTGAAGTCAACTTCTCTTGATCTAACAAGGCTCACCAGAACTATTCTATTTTAGTGATATAATAGTGTTGTTGAAATCTGTCTTGTCTTTTTCCCCTTACTGTAGTTTCCAAGGCCCCAAAAATAACGTTAGCTTCAGTCTAGTTCATTGTTTACACAAATAGGCCAAAATGTACTTCCACTTGCAGAATGAAGCTGAAGCTTTCTGAAGGAACACTGTCAGCAACGCTCACCTATTCAAGTCTTAAACAGAGGGGCATTCATAGGAAATGTCCTTGTATTTCTTGGCAATAGACAAAACCCTGATTATTCCGTTTCTCACCAGCATAAACTAAGTTCTAATTGATTGTAGATGAAGAATGAAAGGTTCCATGAGCCGCATGGTTACACAGCTAACTTTTCAATTACGAGCTCTTTTTAAGCTTTTTATACAAACCAAATGAAAATATTAGATGTCATTCTTGCAAAACAAACATTGTACTCCTGTATTTAGATAAAGAATGGCAAGAGGTAACAGAAAAGGGCAGGATGACAATCCCAGAGCATTCAAAGTGATGAAGGACACACAATCCAAGACACATTCACAGGTAATTCAAATAACTCCAACATGTGCCATAGTTAAATCAATGAAACTGAGCACAGGATCATAATGACACTATCTAATTTGACAGGTTCAAGACACTCTAAGTAAACTGAGGCCCGGAACATCCAAGTAATTGTTTTCAGAATATCTTTGTTAGAAAGGAATAAATTAAGAATCTGGTCTCCTGTGGTACTATCAAGTTGATACTCCAGCTTTAGCATGCATCCTAGACGTCAGTCTAGGGTTTAGTTTGCCAGTTTGAACATAGAGCTATCCTTCTTCAGAAACACAGAATACATCAAGCTTCCCTTCTGAAAAGAGGCACAAAATTCCTTAATCTTTCACAGAGCAGACTCTGCATGATGTATTGGAACACCTTCCACACAAAGTGAACACACTGCTTCCTGAAGCACTCCCAGCTCAGCCTGGCCAAGGCAGCAAGCTGGGACCAGCTGGGACCAGTGCAACTTTCATGGCACTTAACTGAAATATGGTGCAATGTACAAACACTAGCTCTCTAAACAGTCCACCTATCAGTAAAAAGCATTTGAATATTGCACACAGGAACTGTCATCCCCAGCACCCTAGCTGGCTGCAAATTCATTCCCTTTGATGAAGTAACAGTCCTGTGTAGTAGGAGTTTTATTCTGAAGAAGTGTAAAATAAGCCAGAACTTGCAACTGCACCATACCAATTTACTTGTTTAACATAGAGCCTATTGCCCCCACCCAAATGCAAAATTGTTCAAATAAGTAACTGAATTGCTAGAAAAATACACTTTGAGACAACCTGTGGATACAATAAAGGGAAAAAAAACCCCAACCAACAAATCTAGACAACAGAATGTAGAAATAAAAAGAGTGTTGCTGGATTTTAAAGCATCTTTAAATGCTTTACTAAATAGCATTAAAATAGGAATTTTTAAGCCATCATGAACTTGTTACCTTGGTCTTCCCATTGGACTTTCACAAGTGAGTTCTCTGCCGCTTTTTCCTTGGCATTCTCCTCTTCTTCCTGTGACCACTGCATGTGGTCCCTGCAAAAGGCAGTTGAAGAACCAGCCTTTAAATAGGATTTTCCATAATCTTTTTTTTCCCCCAGGGAAAGCAGTCACAAATTAGCTACACTGTCTCAAATACATTTGTTTTTTGAATGCAAGCAAATGACCACAAGGAGACTAACAGTTAAAAACTAAGTTTCAGTCCATGACAGATAAAAATTAATTACTAATTAGGTAAAATTCAAGTGATTATGAAAAATCTTCCAACTGCAAAGAGGATGAAGTAGTATACATTTTTTTTCCTTAATAATAAAATTAACATATATCTTTTAAATTGAGTGCATTTATAGGAATGTATTTTGAGTGTCTCAGAATTGTGTTTAGCTGGATATAATAATAGACCTATCAACAAACACCCTGATGAAAGAAACTTCTCACATTACTAATATATGCAATGAGGAACAAAGGTCATTTAGCAGAGGAATCCACTGTTCCTGAAACAGGGAGCATAATCCACCTATTCAAGTGGAACAGGTGGAATTTTACTTATTTGGGGACTAGAGATAGGAAACATTTAGAAAAAAGAATGAGACATTCCCAAGAAAAGACAAGCAGTGCTGCAGTGGGTCCAGAGTCTGTGCTATCTGTATTTGTGTAAAGTGGTTCACCTAGTGTTATATTAATCCATTAAATGGGTACAGAAAAAAGCCAAGATCTGACCCTGATGACTAAACTGCCTCCCCTGCATATTCTGTGTATGGACCAGGCCACAGTGCTGAGTGCCCAAAACCATGCTGCTGGCAGCCTTTAAAAGCAAATCAGCTGTCCCTCCAAATTTTCCAGTCTGAACAGTTTTAGAAATCAGATTAAATTAGATAATGTAATTCAAGTAATCTATTAGATCCTAATCCTACTGAAATTAATTAACTGAAAGTCTACGACTAAAATTCCATTGGTTACTATGGGAAGGAACAAGGTGCCAACTTGAAAAGAGTTGATTGTCTCTAAAAGCTAACGAGCATCTTCCTGTTCCATGCTTGGTGACATATAGGTAATTTAATTCTTAGACCTTCACTGTTCCTCTTTTGTTAATTGTGGGAGACTAATTGGTATGTATTTGTCTGCTTGCTGCAGACTTGGTTTCCGCATCTCTACTGAAATATTTCTCATTATTGTCCCCAGCAGGTTGCCTCTCCCCTTCCTGTATTTGTTCATATACCAAATCTTCCTGTACAGTGTCAAGGCTCTGACAAATGTGCTGTTGTAGAATAAAACTGAATGATCGAAGCATTACTGGGCAGCCATCCTCTTGGAAAGACTTGTTTCCCTCACTGCTATCACTGCTTTTGACCTTGCCTATTCTAGCAAGCTGAAACCCAGGACTATTCAGATGGCAATAATATACAGCCAACCCTTCTGACAGATGACTTGCTGTGGTATAAGCTTTAGTTGACCAATTTTCATCCATCACTGTGTGTCTGTCAGAGCCCTTAAGGGCTCTACACACAATACTATTGGTGCCTGAAGTCCTCCATCTTCATCGGCAACTTTTTTGCCTTTTGTCCCTCTTTGGAAATTCATAAAGCTGAAGAAAATTATTTTGATTCTTTCCTAGAAATTTCTATATGGAAGACCCCAAACAACAAAATCTGCAAAAGAGGGGATATAGCATAGTTCTTATGCAAACTATTTACATACTTTGGGTGCTTCAAATAAGGCCACTCCTTCAGCAACACAAGCTGGCAGGAACACAGAATACAGAAAAATTCTAAGGGCAGAAGCATTTAAATACAGAAGTGTTTTAAGCTGAATATAGACAGCAGCAAAGCAAGCTATCCATTTTAACCACACCACGAACTGTTAACATGAGTAGGCCTGACATGAGATCAAGCAATGCTACTTTCAGTTCAGCTTATTCAACTTAGTCCTTTTCCATTAACTTGTTTGCTAACATAGGGTTTAATTATCTCTAACATGGGAAAACTATGCCAGTTACCAACCTGAATAGAAGCAGACATATTTTGCTCCAATGTTGAGCATCATTCATTACTTCTCTCTCGAAATGATGGAAAAGCACCACAGCAAATGTCTAAAGCATTAGTTCCCAAACTTAATTTGCTTCGTATTCCTAACAGCAATGGTAGCAACTCTTGGCTCCCTGCCAATTCACACAGAGGCAAAAAGAAGGATACCACTTTATGAAGCATCAAAGATCATTATTGGAAAACAAAAGGACATAACTCCTCATGCATCAATGCTAGGGAAGATGTATCTCTTATGCTCACCCTGCATGATCAATTTAGCTCAGCCACCACTCATCCTGATCCCCCTTGTCTCCCTTGTGACAACCCCACTGATTCAGCCAGCTTCAGATCCAAGGGCCTCCCCTCACTTCACAGCCAGGTTCTTGATTTATCAAGACCTTGGCAACTTCCATGCAGCCTCTGCTCCAACTCAGTTTGACCTCTTTTCCCTTGTGACCCACATGGATTCGTCTGCAGATCCACTTTCTGAACAACCCTGTTCCTTTCAATCCCATCTTAACAATTCATCCCAGCCGCCTGCATCATAGTTTGATAACTGTATTAGACTGTCTCCAAATGCTAGCAAGAAAACCTGAAGCTACACATGACCAGTTATTTGGAAGGAAATAAAAAAATGAAACAAAACTGAGTTTCATTGAGGTACAATGTTACAGAAAAAGGGCAGCCATTTCCTTAACTTTTTTCTACCTATACTATATAGCCTCCATTTGAATCAGCATTCACACAAGTAAAGTACTTTTCCACCTAGCAGGAGGTCTTGAGTCTGGAAGATGCTTAAGAACCACACTGCATATAGATTTATGAAACAAGGAGATAAACTTCACACTCAAACTCAATAACCAGCCATCTTCCAGCTTTCTTGACCAAGGAACTTACAGAAGCATAGATAACTGCAGATTTGGCCTTAAGGTGGTATGTGTTGGGGACCATGGCTTGGGGACATCTAGTTTAGAAAACAGTAATAGGTGACAGATCTATTTGCACATATAATAATAATAATTTTTTTAAAACCCAGCAAGTTGGAAACTTCATTGCAGAACAAAAGTCCCCCTGCCAGCAGGGGACTCCTCTGAGGAAGGTATAAGTACTGCAGATTACTTTTATGAAGTAAGCTTAAACCCTGAAATTTGTCATCTGTTACTCCTATGTTATGTTACCTATTGGTTATCATTAGCTACATCCAGTTGCTTTTCTAATTTTGCCAAATCCTTGCTCTCAAAAATGGTGTGCGGCAGAATTAAAATTATGTAGAAAATAATTTCTTGTATAGCTTCTGAATACCCCACTTCTCTTTTAATCAAATATGCCTTGTTCTTAACTTACGAACTATAGGAATAAAAAATCCTGATCTTCCAAATATCTTAGGTAGATATTCTACTTTCTAGATAGATTTAGATATTCTTCTGTCCTTCTAAGACTTCCTGTATCACTTACTGTTTTGTATTCATCTCCATTCCATAGTCAAAAATCCTAGCCTTTTCAATCTGTTTTCCCACTGTGTTGACTAGCATTCTCACTCTTTTGTGAGCCCTCGTTAATCACAAAAATACCTTTGAGAGATGGAGATATAATGCTGCAAATCAGGGCAATTCTTATTCTTGTTAACATTTACATGTTAATGTTTTCTCTGCTATTATATCACTTATTCATGTTAAGATTCCATTTACTTTTCTTGACAATATGCACTGTATGGAAATCTCTGCTGAACTATCTGTAACATCTTCAATACACCTTTAGAAGAATACAAGTGATTTACATGTTCCTTCTGAAATGGTGACAATTTTAGAATACAGCGCTAATCTAGTACGCAACATTATTTTACCTAACTAGTAATTTTCTGCCATTATACACGGACTACTTATCTTCTGCAGTTTCTGTCTCCTAATTCATTAATGATCTATAACAATATTTTGCCTTTCATTCCATCACTAACTACTTGCTCAGCAGCTTTTTATGCAGCTCACTGATAACTTGCAACTGCCAGGTTACTCATGACAGTCTCAAGTTCTCTCTAGCACTACCTTTCAACGTGTGTTCTGGCAGTCCATTGCTATACACACACAGCCACCCCCTTATTCATCATAGTAAATAATATACAAAAATGTATGAAAATCAGCCTTGAAGAAACATCTCACCACATGTTATGCTCAAAAACCTTAGAAGGATCAGCTAAAATCCGTGATCCAAGTGGAACAGCTGGCCGTCTACTACTTTGGTGCCTCTGTTGCATCTTGCTTTTCCTCAGACATAAAGCAGAAAGCCTTGTAATGAAATTCATTTTGTTCAGAGACCTGAAAACACAATTAACTCAAATTACAGTTTTGCTGTAACTTAATTGTTTATGTCACTTACATGAGAAACTGGTCAAATAATCAAGCACCAATATCAACTTTAGTAATAATCTTTTACTATAATATAAATTTAAATGCTTTTTAGAAAACAGCAACATCCCTTCAGCGTGGTGAAAGCCGAAATAATCCCAAAGTAGGCTACTGGAATGAAAGCAGTTGAAAGATAAATTATTTGGTATCATTTCAAAGCCCTATCGGGGGGGGGGAAGACATACACAGTAAAACAATAAACCAAATTTGACATTGTACCTTTAAGAAGACAAGCAAGAAGTGATCAGTAAAGAAACTACTTGTTCTAGTGGGTACATACTGTCGTTGAGATCACCCCACTCACTAGGTAACTGTCTTCAAAAGATTACATTCTAGAACTGTGACTGTGGTTTTATACTTTTAGATAGGAAATGAGAGATCTTATTTTTGCTTAAGTGTAAACATTATGCACCAGAAAGCCTTCCAAAATTTCTGCCATGTATTCTCCTGATCCCTGTTTAATGCCCTTTTTGAAATGAATGGCTTTAAATGTTAAATTATAAAGTGCTCGAGATTTTTCTATTACATGTATAAATCTCTCTTATATTGTCGTATTTTACTTTACTTGGAATTTCTCCCTACAATATTAATAATGAAAGATAACAAGTGTGTGTAGCTAGTACCAGCATTTTGTCTTGTTGGGTTTTGGGGTTTTTTGCATATTCTTGTTAATGTAGGCTTTCGAGGAGATGAGTAAAATGAAATACCCCTCCTACTACTTTTACCCTGATGTGCCTTTGTTCTTTTTTCCTTCAAGTGCTCTGCATATGACTAAAAATTATTCTTAGTCCTATTTTTTCCCTGTCCCCCCCACTTTTTTTTTGAGCGCTGCTTCTGTATAAACCACACATACAAATTTAATGCATTGGAAATAAAAAATGTAGCTACAAAAGAACAGGCACAGTTTAAATACAGACATTATTAGAAAACATTCCGTGCAAATTGGTTTCAAAATGAAGATTTTTATCTTGAGGAAAATAGTACTATTTGATCACAAGTCTTGTACTGTGAATAAAAAAAGATTAATTTGTACACATCAATACAAAGCCTGGCAGAGGAATCACTTCAATTAAATGAACAATTCCCCATTTAAGGTGTACTTTTGAATGAGTCATGATTTAAAAAGGGCATTGTTTATTCATTTTAAGCCTACAGAAAAAAAAAAGGGAAAAAAGATTAAAATTTCTTTTTATTTGCCAAAGATTAAATAAAATGGGGTTTGCCTTTTGGCTGTCAATGCCAAATAAAAACACTCATCAATTTTTGCAAAACACTCATCAATTTTTGCTGCTGGGACCTCCAATGTCACCAGGATATGGGGCACCACCATACAGTGAAAATGTAACATTTAGTCCTATTAAAAAATAACATTAACAAGTTTATTATGGCTCTTTTTTTTTTTAATGTGGCTCAGCAACTAAACCAATTCCAGTTTAATCTTTAATTACTACACACTGTTCATGCTTTGTTTTTAAAAATACGTATGCATTTTTATGTATGCATACTGTGTCCAGCTTTGGAGCCCTCAACATAGGAAAGACATGGACCTGTTGGAGCGGGTCCAGAGGAGGGCCACAAAGACGACCAGAGGGCTGGAGCACCTCTTCTATGAAGACAGGCTGAGAGAGTTGGGGTTGTTCAGCCTGGAGAAGAGGAGGCTCCGGGGAGGCCTTGTTGCGGCCTTCCAGTACCCAAAGTGGGTCTACCGGAGAGCTGGGGAGGGAGGTTTTATAGGGACATGCAGTGATAGGACGAGGGGGAATGGCTTTAAACCGGAAGAAGGTAGATTTAGATTAGATATTAGGAAGAAATTTTTCACTATGAGGGTGGTAAGGCACTGGAACAGGTTGCCCAGAGAAGTTGTGGAAGCTCCATCTGTGGAGGGGTTCAAGGCCAGGCTGGATGGGGCTTTGAGCAACCTGGTCTAGTGGGAGGTGTGCCTGCCCATGGCAGGGAGGTTGGAACTAGATCATCTTCAGGGTCCCTTTCAACCTAAACCATCCTATGATTCTATGATTTTTCATAACATAATGCATAATTATTAACATATATGGAATATTATTAAATACTAGTTATGAGACATAAAAATTAACAGACCAGAACTATTTCTGCAGAATGTGCAATTTGCATAAAGGCAATTGTTCTTCAAAACAAAAACAAATAGAAAATTCCCCCAAACCTCAAACCACAATCTGATCTAAAATCATTATTATTAAATTATAGAAATGCCTGGATAAAGATGCCATGATTACATTGCAAACTGTTTACAAATCCTCTTCTTCCTTCAATCATTCAAAAAGACCTAAGATAGTATCTTGCGTTTCCTGTGCCAGCATTGATATTCAACATAAAATACAATGATTCAGCTGCTAGGCTAGTCACATATTTTTTTCTTGGTTTTCTAAATACCTCAGTAAGAACATCAAAAGATGCACAGATGGGAATCATAGTCAGATGACTAAGATGATCTTGCATCAGTAAAATCCAGAGATGCAGCTCTTTTTATGAGAATATGATCCTTTGAGTGATAACTGCACAATTTTAGCTGATAAATTCTGAAACATCAAGAAAATGCAAGAAGAGTGGGGTAGGTTGGGGAGTTACATTTACTGTTGCATCCAGTGTTAAATGTGAAGCAATTCCTTGGACGTATGCATGTACATCCCTGAGAGTTAGAGTGATCTATAGATCATGAGATTAATGGGCAATCTGGCGACTAAAAGTCCAAAAAGCATCTAAATGACCTGGAAGCCTAAATTATATTTTCAGAAGCCAGTCATTGCTTGACTGTTTATCTAATTTATTTTGTTAATGAAACAGGCAAACACCCTATCTCTTTGTCAGATAAGATGATATACCCTGAAGCCAGGACGGCAAGAAATGTTGTCAGAAAGACTTACGAGTTGTTTTCTTGTTCAGAGCCATGGTCAGGAAGGCTTTAAGTTTTATTATTATCAAAGCAATTCAACCTTCATCTTTAAGGATATTATAATATAACTGAATGACTTTAAAAATGCCTATATTTTGTGGCAGCAAACTATTTTTCAGAAAAAACTTTAAAGAAACAACACACTTGGTAACCATGCTGAAAAGCAACATGGAAGACTTTTTTCCCCGTGGAGCACTGCCTTTTAGCCTTTAGAATTTTGTCATTGTTACAGATATGGATCAGGTCCTCAGTTTAGTTGAGAAACCTTAAGAAAACAGCTTTAAAACTTCTCCCCTCCCCAAACAATCCAACACAGCACCTTTAGTACAGCTTTTTCAAGGTGGACATGCAGAAGAAGGTATACACATCAACTGCCAGCTAGACCTGAAACAATACATTTCTAACTGATGTTGGCAGCAAAACCTCTGAGCTGTCACATCCACAGAGGAAAAGCTAAAGATACAGGAGAAAAGAACTGTTCTAGTCTCATTTTTTAAATAGGGGTGTGTAATTACACACCAAAATTACACACCAAAACATACTCAAACCACTTCATTGATGAGTAAAATCCTTGAGAAGTATCAGTTCTGATAGAGATGTCAGAGGGAGGGGAAAAAAAACACAACAGAACAGAAATAACTGTCATTTTTGCTCAAGAACCTAGTTCATTGAACTTACTGGATGAAAACATTTTGACATTTGACTGACCTCCAACTACAGAGCTAACAACTTCTTCCATCTCCAATCACTAAACCTACTTGTAGAATCTCTGTTATAAAGAAATAAAATAGCCTATATCAGGAAGAGTATGTGCAGCTTATGTTACATTTCCAGACAGAAAAGTATTCTGGAAACAATGAACTTCATACAGTAATTACTTCTGCTTGGCACCTAGAAGCTTATCTAACCAACATTTGACAATTAATCCCAATGCTCTCCTGTAAAGCTTAGTTGATCTGTTTTATCATCATCATACACTACCAAAACTCAGAACACCTTAGACAAAACAGATGCAAGTGGCAATCATGGACACAAAGTGAAAAATTCTTCAAGATAATGGTAACACAGTAGGTATAACTATGAATTAGCTGTGGTTATTTTAAAAATACACACATATTAATATTTTTCAATATTTCAAATCAAGGGGATTGGGGAAGATGAGGAGTGGACTTTACTGTCAGCCAGACTTGTTTATTAAGTGAATGCTTAATGCTATTCTGTTCTACCGAGTGACTAAACATGCCTTCTTGGGGCTTTGTTATTAGTCTTGTTATTAGTCAACAAAAAAGTTGTGCAGATTTGAAACAATAGAATATTTCACAACTTTTCAAACTCAGCAAATCTAAAACTTTCAACCATTTTTCCTTCTCATGCATTATCACCAGGAATGATGCAGATCTCCCTTTGGGCACACAGAAACTTCAGTAAAACCACTGCAGAGCACTGATTACCAAAGGGAAAAGAAAAACAAAATAAAAATTATTTTGATTTAGTCTGACTCCCTTAGAGACCACACAGTTAACATTGGTTAAAAAGCAACAGTAGATAAAAACAAACAAGCAAATCCCACCAGATATGATTTTAACCACATGTACAGAGATGTTGAGTAAGAAGAGCCTGTTCTTACACCACCTTCCAGGTAGCCTGTTAAAAAGAGCTGAGCAAAGAGGAAATACTTTATATAATGGTAGAGGGAGGGAAAGAGGGCAGGGGGAAGATAAAACTACTCATTTACTGAAAACATTTACTTGCATCACCATACATAAGCAACAGAACTTGAAGGTACATTATTTGGGATAAAATAATGTATGTAGGTACTATATAACCACTTCTAAAAGTAAGAAAGCAGACAAACAATTATTAGGGACAAGCAGAGAGCTAAAAGTCCTTGCGAGTTTAAAATGAAAATATTACTACTTAATTTCCTAACTTGGTAATCATTGAGAATTGTTTCTCGGCCACTGTTCTCAATCTGGATATTCCTGTTGGAATCATTTGCTATATAAACCATTTTTGCAGTATCTGACAAAACTACAGGTTTTATAATTGTATTTTTATTCTTTTATTTTCAAGAAGCAAGCATACCATTCCTATAACAAAGGGAAAACGATCTCCAATTGAGACTGAATTGCAACTTCAGTGCTTGTTGGCATATGCAACTATTGATCTCGAAAGACAGTAGAAGCAAAGGCGCCTTTCTCCTCAGTACCGAGAGAATCAACTACATTACTTAACAAGTTTTTAAGCTAATGAAGACAGTTTGAAAAAAATGCAACTAAAGATAAAAATTTTCATGGTTATTTGTTCTACTGTTCCTTGTTTGTAACACTAAAGGCACACTCAGAAACAGTGTAATTAATATTGACTAAAATAATTTGAATAGAAATTAAGAAGATACCAATCACTCAGGACAAATTTCTTAAATATTGCATAACATAAAGAGGCAAACTCACAAATAATTCTTGAGGCAACAATCCTGTAAATACTTTTACATTTGTTTAACTTTACAGACAAGTTATCTTCCCACATATCAATCAGAGTTTGTAGGATAAGGGATTTAAATACGTAAGTATTCTGTGCAATCCTTTACTTTTTTCCCCTATTTTTCACTTTTTTCCATGAGGTAATTCACGTCTTTTCCTGTTATTTATACAACAGAATACAACATAAACCTGATTTACTAAATTAATCTATTCACAAGTTTAACATCAAGAGGAAGCCATCAATGGTAAACATAGCTCGGAAACAAGGCTTCCTAGTTAACCTGGGCACCCTCTGCTGGCTGGTGCTTACATAGGAAGAAGAAAAAAAAAAAGGGGGAAAAAAAAAAAAGCTGTGTTGACTTTATGTATACATATACATTCACGGTGAATGTACATCTAAGTCTCCAAATATATCTTTCAATCACTTAAGTTGTTTTTCAACCCTATTTTCTACAAAATATGAGCATGTACCTCTATCGCCTAACAAAAGACTATTTGTCTCAACACAAACCATGGTTTTCTCTTATTAACGATGTAGGTAGAGCTACACGTGTTTTACTACTATCTATAATTTACATTGAAGAACCTCGTTCCTTTACACCCCTGCAAGACTCTGGATATCCATATGGATTTTGCTTAGGTGAAACCTGCCCTGTCAACTCTGAAGTCACTGGCAATATCGCAGATCCACCAGACAGTAGGTAGAGCAAAACCTGCTCTTCAGAGGGGCAACTGCAACCAAGGTGTTAGTGTGTTTAGCTCACTTCATCCAAATAACCGCAGAGCACCACAAAAAAATCACAGGAATCTGTCTTTTGTTACACTATCAGTGAAGATTAAAGATTCTACTCAGAGATCCCGAAGAACAGACAGGGAAACACAGAAGATCAGCAGCTTCCACATTACTCCATTTGGGTGCCTGGCCTCTGGCAAGAAAGGGAAACGAGTTTTTCCACAGACTTCAGCTGCTCCGCTGGGAAGTAGCTGTTGATTATGGTGACAACCTTTGGGACATAGCTCTAAAAATATAAAAATGAAGTGTCACACATCTCAAGAAGTTGCCGTTGACCCTGGAGTTGTTTTAAACGAACAAATCCTTTAAAATCCGTCCCCACAAGCCCGGGTACACCCCATCCAACACAGCAGTATCCAAAACCACCCGTGGCGGTGGCGGACAGCCCCTCGCAAGTGTCATCCCGCGGGGAACGCCCCCCGCTCTCCGCCAAAGGAGAGGCAAGTTCCCACTTTCCCTTAACTGAACTATCGCTAACAAAACCTTCCTGCCTTTATTTTAAAAAATAAGGATTAAAATGCTTCCGTTTACACGCCAGCGCGTTACTGCGTTTACTCCGGCCCCTCACGGGCAGCGCAGCCGGGCCTGGGGCAGA
>NW_009646928.1:3038492-3066843 GCF_000708025.1 Charadrius vociferus | reverse complement strand
CTGCTGAAGGGATTTAGCAGTATTTCCATTTATTTCTTGAGGCTCAGACCTAGAGATACAGAGAGAACTGTGCTGTGGAAAAACAGCAGAAGAACTTGTAAATCTAATAATCATGTTAAAATTAGTCTCTTAGGAGATTTTATATCGCTTCTTCCCCTAAGATGGCTTAATATTTAATACCGATATTAAATTCGTAGTGGTTTAGGGAGCATCAATGTTAAATTTGAATCAAGTTTTCACACCAATTCGGCAGAGGTCTTCAGGTAGTCATTAAGGAATTTAATTACCTTACCTACCATTAAGGTAAGGAATTATAGACCAAATTGAATTGTGGTGGGTTTTTTTTTTATCAAAACGTATTATTGCTCCCATGCAGTAGTTGATAGAAATGCACTGAAAGTGAATATGTGGAGGTTAATTGGCAGTTGTGTTATATTGAAAATATATTTATTGGAAGTCAGCTGAAGTGCCCACTAAATCAGTGGGCATGCAAGGTTTATTGAAATAAAAATTACTACATCTGACTTACCCAAGTACTTATTTTTTTGGTAAGACTAGAACCTTTCTTAATGGTATAGACCTCTAACACACTCCAGAAACTTTATGTGAGCGGTTTATCCCATTAACATTTCAGGCACTTTTTGCAAATAACTGTGAATGCATTTTTCTACCTTTCACACAAAACACCAACAGCAGAATGGAGTCAGATGTTCAGTAAATTCAGTTAATTATGTAAAAAAACAGTTATGTGCATATTTACACTCTGGCAAGTTTTGTCCTTGATTTTAAAAATTGCCATTAAAGTTTACTTGCCAGTTTTAATATTAATGCAAGCAAGTTAATGACAAGATATTCATTACCCATATTACCCATGATAGCTAATAAAAAGATCTTTCATTTTGGTTTTTTTAAAAAGACAAAATTTACCTTGAAAAGGTATTTTAATTTGGTTTAAAAAAATATAAGATTTTCCTTTATATATTCACCAGCAAAGATTCAATTAAAGTAAGTTATTAAGCTGCAGGAACCAAATAAATTGTTTTCCAAAAGCAAGGTTTGTTACAAAAGCCATCACTGTTACAACCACTGTCTGTTTCAGGAAAGTACTAAATTCAAGAATGTTTGGACAACTCATTCTGCATCTCCTATTGCATATGAAAGAGGAAGAATTTACTTAGACAATTATCAGTGCTGTATTAGCAGGTAATAAATTTACAATTAAGTTACCCTGGCTTACAGTTTTAACACTGTTATTCTGTTTTAGACATGTTGCTAACTTTACTCATCCAAATAGCCTCTGTGAATTGAGTGGAATTAACTTATGAACAAAAAATAGCCAGGTGCATAAATCTTTCTTAAATTACACTCAGATGCTGTTGTGTCTCAATGTGACACCGGTTTTGGTGAAGGAAAGTCTGTCTTACTGGTGCTGTATAACTTCAGCTTTCAGAGCACTTTAACAGGAGTGAAAGATTATCAGCATTTTGTAATTTTGCACTAAAAAGCCAAATGAACGGTACTTCTTTGTGATCGGATAACTAGCAGTGCGCTAAAGAGTGTGTCATGAAATCAGCCTATATAACAAGCTTGGTACTATGTCTATAAATTCTGCATTAAAGAAGTAAATTATTATTCATGTAAAAGTACAGCGTGTGGAGTACTTGCTGGTTTTTATTGATGTATTTTGCAGATCAGTTCTCTGATCTGATGTGCTGTCCTGTTCCGTGATCAGCTGCAGAGGCACAGCCTAGGAGGCAGCACAGGGCAGGGTAGAGGATGGGAAGTCCTCGTACACCAGTCCTTGTCCTTGCCCACCCATCTTGTGAGGGAAGTAGCAGGGACTTGGAGAACTGCGTTGCTGAGTAAGTTGTGGTCAGAACAGTTTTGAGACAGTGTTATATGATACATAAAAGATAAATTACTCTGTCAGCATAAACCACTGACAGTTAATTAAATTAATCTATCACTTACAGCAGAGATCTAAATCTACTTAGCTGTGTTTTATTCCTACAGTGTCTGCTTTCCAGTACTTGGTTAACCTGTCTAACATCTTTCAGGTTTATCTTTGTCTCTTCCTCTCCCTGAGGCGAAAAATGTGCACACTGCAAAGTATTTATTCTAGTAGTAGGTGTTGGGGTTTTTTTAAATATCTGTACATGATGACACGCCTTTATATTATGAAAGGTGACACTGGAAGAGCTTGAGGGGAAGGTTGCAGGATGATCCTTAGTTTCTGGAATATGCTTTCTTTGTAATGTATATCACTAAAGTAAGAATGTTAACTATTTTGTTATTTAAAATCAAATTAAAAAAACACGACACCAAACTACAAAATACAGAGAAGATTAGCTTTTAATGTTACATTAAACTATTGTTTATTAGGCCTTATTTTGAGAGCAATTTCAGGTTATAGTTACAAAGTAAAAATAAGATATTTAGATTTCTGACCTGCCTAAAGAGAAGGCAGGATTTATAAAACTGTATGAAATGACTTGTTGATAGAAAGTAGTTTATAAAGTAGACTAATGAGTAGCAATTATTTTTCTTCAGCATTGCACAAGAGCCAAGAATACTTTATCAAAAGCCAAAGTGTTCTAAGTCAGAAAAAATAGAAGATGCCTTATTATTGGAATGCCCGCTGGTAAGATTACCTTTTAATGCAGCATTGTTATGCAAAAAACCAATATATTTGGTGAAATATATTTAGAACAGAGTGTTCTTTCCCTGTGTCCTGTTTTCTCAGTGGTTTTATGGAGCTAGGTCATTTAAGGTTTGCAACATGTGCTTATTTATTTTGACTAAATGTCTAGAGGTGTACTTCTCTAATTTTCTCAATACCACGTTCATACGCTTTTTTGTGAGCTTTTGTGAAAGTTTTTAAAAACAGTGCCTTTATGCTTTTGCAACTAACTCTAATTCCTTACCACATAAATTCTGTTTAATTTTTTCTTCGTTTTTTAATTAGCAAGGGTAATAGGTGGGAGTTTTAATTTTTACTGGATCTGTTGACATAAAAAAGAAATCAGATAAACTGCAGACCCATTAAAGCAACCCTACTCAAAAGCTGTTCTGCTGATTCTAGCTAATAGATTATATAACTTCCCTCCTCCTTGAGGAGTTTTTCTCTCATCCAGAGCTTAGGAATATTAGCCCCCTCCTTGAGGTGCCTAAAAATAAAGCAGTGGGAATACCATTCGAAGCAGTTACTGTTCAATTACCACTGAATGTCTTGTTCTGCAACACTTAAACAATTTTCTCTTCAAGACTGCTGTCAATTAGATCAATAAGCAGTTACACTTCATTTTTGCAAAGTGAGGAAGGTTTAAAAGGTGTCTTTTCTAGAAAAGGTAACTGCATTGCAAAAAGTGTGACAACAGATTATTTATGTGATGGTCAGATGACTATTTAGCATAGACATGAGCTTAGAAATCCTGATACGATTAGCAGGCAGCTTTCCATCGTCAGTTTTTGAGGAATGTGTATTAACTTTTGTTTTCTTGTTACTGTGCCAAAATGTTATGTATCCTCCTGGTACAAACTTTTTTCTGATAACCTTTTGTTATGTAGGGGGAAATGCTACCAAGTCCATCAGACTATAAATCTTCCCTGATAGTCTTGACAGTGCAGAACTGGCTTCTACGTCTCTCTGCTGATAGTGGAGAAATTCTGGAAAAAATATACCTTGCTGGTTCCTGTTGCAAATTCAGGTATTAAACATTGAATAGGCTTTATATAATTAACAATCATTAGTACTATAGTGGAGGAAGGGAATCATGTTTATTTTAGTACTATCCTATGGCTGACTTCAGGTTTGTTAGTCTAGCATATTACCTGGAGTACTGTTCCTGCGTGCTGTTTTCTATAGAAGAATTTCAGCAGCTTAAGTATTACAGTCTCAAATTTGGTATCAAATTCCGCAAAAGCCACAAAAACTAAGCTACTATTGACTTTTCTGTGTCAATTTTACAGAGTTTAATATTGCAATAGCAACATACCATGAGAGGACATTTAAAAGCTGTAAAAGAAACTTCATAAAACATAAGAAAAATACATTTAAAGTTTAAGCCATTTTTGAATTGCAAGCATTCTTCTCCATAGGGTAGCCATTTTGCTCTTTAAAAGCAGAGCAGTTACTGCTTCTGGTAAACTGCATCTTTTTTTCAGTTCTCAGAAGAAATTATTTCCTTTAGGCTGAAGGCTAAGAAAGTGGTGATTCGTGAAGGGAAGG
Source organism: Charadrius vociferus (assembly GCF_000708025.1). Classification (NCBI taxonomy): domain Eukaryota; kingdom Metazoa; phylum Chordata; class Aves; order Charadriiformes; family Charadriidae; genus Charadrius; species Charadrius vociferus. The sequence continues at coordinate 3,062,615 of NW_009646928.1, read as the reverse complement.
AGAAAAATTAAAATAGTGAATGTTCATACTTTGAGATTTTCTCTCACAATCTTGTATGGAAGATCCTTTCCTAGTTCTGTGGGTTTTGCATTATTGCAAACAGCAAACAACTCGGGTACCTCTCCCGAACCAGATATTGAACAGTTTGCCTGGACACAGGGATCTGCGTAGTTATAGTGGATTACATTTTATGTGAAATAATGTATTTATTATTAAATTATTTTTAAATTATTAAGCTAGGGTTTTATTGTCACAAATAGGTATTTGAGCTGGGATACTCCTCAAGAGGTAATGGTTGTAAAGTCATCTCAGAATAAGCTCCCTGCAGCAGCGCGACAGGTAAGTTTGTTGAAAAAATCTGTCATTCTTTAATTTTTACAAAATTGATCAAAAAAAATTTACAAGGACAGAGATGAAGACATTATGCTTTGTTATTGTGGTAGAAGATGAAGATGTCCTACCATTAATAAAATGACTCACATGTAATAACTATATTCAGTATTGTTATTCCTTCCCAGGCAGGTATCCAACAGTCTGTCTTGTTCTATCTTGCTGTTTTCCAAGTTTTGCCTCTTTCGTTCGTTGGAATGCTAGAAATAAACAAAAAGGTAAGTTAATTCCTCTATTAATCATGATCTCTACTGTAGTTGTATGAGAGGCGTGGTTTAGGCAATTGTCCCAGAATTTTAGAAGTCATACTTGGTGCTTATAAAGGCATAGTGCCCTGAAACATAAATTAGCAGTAATATCCTTGTGTCTGATCAGAGCACTGGGGGGAAGATTCTTAATTTGAATGACTAGAATAGAAAGTACAGATGCATTCTGCTATTGGGTTACTCTTTGACATGTAGAAGGACTTTAGCCTTTACTTAGAGCAACGATAACAATTAGGGAATCCTGAAGTGTTTGTAGACTTTTTTTCACCTCTTCAAAGAAAGACAGATGTGATTCTGACCCACTCCTAATAATAGCCTATGAATTCTATATGCAGTTACAAATGTTTCAAACTTGTATTATCGTTGATATTGAATGGCAAAATGTAAATATGTGTCTTGCTCTATCAGTCAAGAGCAAACAACCTTTCTGAGGTCAGTTTGTGACCTGTGAGTACGAGTGTATGTATTAGGAAACCTCAAGCCAGATGGCAAGTTTTACTGTTCTTGTGAGAAAACATGTCTAGTTTAAATCCAGAGAGCTCTGGATACAACTTATAAATGGAACAGTACAAATACGCAAACTCTGTCTCCAAAGCTCTGTGAGCTACCATCGCATTTCGGGTCAAGAGCTATTAGTGGATTTTAGCTGGTGCTGGGTTGGGTTGAGGTTGTAATTGAGATTAGGCTGGCAAGGGAAGGAGTGGGGTTAAACATTTTTCATTTGGGCCCATGAAGATTTAGGGGAACTGTGTATTATTCTATTCAAAATTAGTATTTAGGACTGGAAAAAAACAGTTGTTACCAATACCAATGGTATTCTCAATCCAGTTAAGAATGGCATGCTAGATTATTATGGTCCTAAGTAGGGAAAATGTCTAAAAGAATACAGCTTCAGTTGGACCTGTACTGAGTACTCGATCAGACTAATTGTTACAGCTAGGAGTAATGTCAGGGCAGAATTTTGGATTTGAGAATACACCCAGCAGAGGAAGCAACCAGTGAACGCAATGCCAAACCTGATACAGATCAGTGGAATGTAACTGTTAGATCAGAGTTAGGATTAGGGTTACTGTTCAAGACTGCAGAATGCACCTAATGCATCTGCTTTACCAAGATGGTTCAGACTAGCTAAGGTCTCAAGGATAGAAAGGAAATTTCAGGGTTGGAAGATTATTTTAGAGTTTGGGTCTGGAACACACAGGGACCTAAGCTAACAAATGTATTGAGAAAGAGCCATAAGACTAAATAAAAGACAAGGTCTCAAGAGTGAGTGTATCTTTCAGGACCAAACTCATCACAAGATCATTGATACTGTTAAGATTTAGGAATATTACAGCTTTTGGGTTTCTTTTTTTTTTTTTTAATTGTTTTTAAACCTGTTTTAACCCTGCTTTAATTGCTTTTTCACATAGTGGTTCAGATTAAAGAAATAAAAGCTACATTTCCAAGCATCTCTATTTATAAAAAATTATGAACCTCACATGTTGTTATTCATTAAATACTAAGAAGTAGTTTATTGGGTTTTTCTCAGTGGAGATTGGGTTAAGCAGTGGCACAAATGACTACTGCATAATTGTTAGAAGGGGTATATCAGCTTCTCCTGTATGTGTCTAATTTGGATGCAGAGAGGATCTTGTACTCTGTGACAGCTGGATAATGTAGTTTTAGTACAGCTGTACACAGTCATAGAGCCATGATTAGACTAGTATTTTATCCTGGTGATGAAGAAAGAACAGAAGATGTGAAATCAGTACTTTTAGATTGAGTTGTTAGCTTTGCTAACATTCCTGTGAGATGCTGGGTAATGCAATCTATTCATGTGTTATAATGACTGGGTAACATGGTATGAAGATACACTGAGAATTGATTAGAGAATGAATCTGCTTGCAGTATATGACTAATCTAACCTCAGGTGTTACTGCAGTGCAAAGTATATAGAAACTCAGCAGAACAGATGAGTTACAGAAAACTTCATGAGCTAAAACACTGATCGTAGGATTTGGTCAGAATTAAAAATTAAAGTGATTGCAAAATTAAGGACATAATGTCAGTATTTTGCATTGTCTCTCAATTATTTCTTCCCTAATAGAATATTTTTCTTCTCATTTTTTTCCAGATATTTGGTAATAGTGTGACAGATGTTGCTGTTTCTAATGGAATCCTGATTGTGATGTATAGCATGGGGCTGGTCAGGCTCTATAACTTCCAGGCCATCTGTGAACAGGTAATGAAATACAAAATTTTTCATACAGTCCATGCTATTTTGGGGCAAGAAATCATAAATATTCATGTAATGCCACATAGGTACATGCAGAATGTGTCAAAGGATAGAGTTCTTGTCTAAATCTATTTACGCTTGGAAGCTGCAAATGGATCCACTATCAGAAAATTCTACCCACACCAGTTACAGGTGGCACAACATAAGAGATACAGGGTCACACAGGCACTTAAGCACATATAGACAGGAAATCTGTAAATGCTAGACCAGGGTGTGCTCTTCTTTACACACCTAGTCTGTAGTTATAGGTGAGTGTTAAGGCTACAAACTGATGGGCATAGAAGATTGTTTAATCTAAAACAGAACTGCAGTGAGACTTTTGAGTTTATATTCTTCAAACCAAACGTTAATTAAAAAATAAGACTTCAAGCAGTATCTAACAAGATAAAGAATGCAGGAGTAACAGAGCAGTAATGCTAAACAGCAAGTAAATACACATCAATAAAGTTAAATTGTTCTGTGTTACTTTAGTTCATGGAACAGCCGTTTGATTTGGGACATGAATTCAACTGGAATGGACAAGTGGGAGTTGTAGGAAAGTATCCGTTTGGTCTTCCATGTAACATTAAAATAACAGGTATTTATGATCTTTGTATTATCTTGACTGGTGGCTTTTATGGATTAATTATGACTTATTTCACACTAAGAAAAAACATTAAAATTTCTGTACTCATATTGTGCTGTAGCTATATTTCTGGGTTTACGTTATAGTAAAAATGTGCTTTGCTTTACTTCTAATTACAAGACTTAATAATACAGGACATACCTAGAAAACTAGTACAGCAGCTAAGCTATTTGCAAAACTTCATAAGCAATGCATGAAGTGAAAACCCCTTCCCTATTTCTGAGAGACAACTGCTCTTGGGAAAAAGGAAGGGCTAGGACAGCTGTTAGGAACACCCAGAAACAGTATACAGCATGTAAGCAAAAGATGTGAGAACGTTTCATCTGACTTGCAGGGGGAATTCAAGGAGACAGCATGCAATTTGATCAAGTTGCATTTTGATAGTTCTAAGTTGTCAGAAATGTGCCAGTTTCAATAAAATTAATTCCCGAGAAGAGAAAAAATTATCTATTAAAAACAATTCTTCTGCCTCAAATCATTAACTTATGAATGTTCTGCTTTATGCAATGACTTTAATTTCTTTGAAACCAATCAATCATTTCTGTTGGTGCATTTGAGATTAGAATATGGTGCTAAGAATCTTGATGACTGACCAAAGCCTGAGACTTTCTTTGAAACTTTTTTTTTAATTTAAAAATACATTCTCACAAGTTCACACTTGAGGCACTTCCAAAACAAAATAGCAGGTTTCACCAATATCAAATAATGGATACTTTTATTTCTTTAATTTTGAATGTTTCTATATTAAATGGGTTTTACAGGTGACTGTCCACATAAGAAATGCTTTTGATCTTTATGTTTGCAAACAGTGTCAGATAATAACAGGCAAACCAAATCAGACTTACATAAACCTGAGGAAATACACAAAGATAAAATACAGACTTACATAATGCAGGCTTTCAGTTATATCACAATGTTTTATCAAACCAAAGTGATAGGCTGCTATAATTGATGTCTCAGGTTCTGCGAAGGGAAATTTCTGCTCATTTTCCTCTCTATCTCAGTCTACAAATGCACAATTTAATGTTAGGGGCCCTGTGGATAACATGCTGTGGGGGATTTAATAGGAAGCCTGTACCAGATTTGTTCTGATGTCGTAGAGTTCATTGTAGTTTTCAGTTTTGAGATTTAAAACCAATGTACTGGAGAAAACACTTTTGATCTTGAATCATATTCAAGAATTTGTGGTTAGGAAGTTTTGAACTCATGACAGACATTTGCCATGGCTGCTCTTTGCAGAGTTGCATTCCTGTGGTTTTTGAGCTGTTTTCTTTTAAGGCTGAGATGGCCCACTGACTGCTCAATGTAATATAATGCTTCCGTGGGCAAGATTTTAACAGTTTCAGAGTTTAAGCCTGTATTTACTATACTAAACTATGTGTAATTTTCCTGCTTATTTTGTCCTAGCCTCCCTAGAGAAATTGTCTGAAGGGACAGTAGTTATTATGGTGCTGGTTTTAGGGTGTGTATGTACGGTTTCACGTACCCAAGAGGAAGTGTGTAGAGATCAAAACTTATAGGCTACCATGTACCTACCACATCATTTACAGTTATTGACTGGTAAGGAATTTGATTTTGGTCACAGTGGAAGAAATGGAAAAGTACCTATAAAGCTTCATTATGTCACTTTCTGAAAGGTCCAGAACTTAAAACTGCAGTTTGATTTATTATTAGACGATACAGTAATTTCATTAAAAAAAACAGAGAGGAAGATACTTCGCTGAGATTTTATTTTTTTTTCACACATGGAACAAATACTTATTAGTGCTGCCAGGAACAACTTTATGGCTTTATGTTTAGATGAGGCTTTTGAGAGAGTTTTAAGGAAATGAACAAAGAAGCTTAACTGGAGTTTGAAAACTGGCAATGCTAGGGAAGGGACTTGGAAACAATGAGAACAGGAGGTGTTGAGCAACAAGAGTAAGCGACACGTAGCAGGAAAGGGAGAGTTGATGGAGCAGAGTCACGCTATCACAGTGGTCTAGGTGGCTACAATCTTGCAAATCTTTGCCAAATGAAGGTAAAAAGAAAGGCGTATTTTATCAGCACCCTGTACTGCTTAGGATTGAGATAGTTTTAAAACACAATTTGAATCTATCGTTTAGTCCATCTACCAGAATTTTTGAGGGGCCTTGCTATATATGCTTTATTTAAAAAGAAGTCAATAGGGTAAAATGTTAACAAATTTTCTTGACTAATCAATTAATTATTTTTCTGGCAGAGTTTAGTATCAGTAGGTCCTCTGTTTACGCCTCCATCTTCAACGTTCTCTACATTTTCAGCAGATGCCTCGGTTTTTATAACCTATACTTTGCTATATCTTGCACAGAATCTCCCATTTTCTATGCGTCAGTCCAAAGACAAGTAGAAGACAGCTACTCTCCAGCTTAGAAAATACTTAATTTCCATGGGCAGTGAACTAATTTCTTTCAATCTAAATGGCTAAGTTGGTGGAAATGTGAATGAAGGAAAGAGAGAGAAGCAGTATGTAAACATCATTTCTGTTGTCTTGTGACATTTTAGCATCATTGGCTAGGATCTGGGTAATTATCTAGACTAAGCAGGACAAGAACAAGTCAGAATTTGGATGATACCTTTGAGACAAAAGTTCAGATGAGAACCTCATTCTCCTCACAGTAATTCAGTTTGGGGTTTTATATTCTGCCTGTTTAAATGCCCCTTGTAATTGCAGATTTGCTCCACATTTTCTCAGTTTTTTTTTCCCCAGTGCTTTTCTGTACTGTTAGAAAGAGCTGATCTTCAGTCTAAAATTGATTCAGTTATAGCAGCTGTAAAAATTGCTTTTATTTAGGTACTTGCTAGAATTTGTAAAGCTCCTTGCAGTCCATTTCGGTCAAAGATGTTTTTCGCATTTAGTACACAGAAGACTTGTAAGAATGACATATTCCATCTGTATAATTTATCCCGACTGAACTGAAGGGAAAATTAGTTACCTTTTGCCATTAGTTACAAAAATTCCTAGATTTGTATTTATTTTTATGAACTCAGATACAGATTGTATTCATTGTGGTCCACACTCTTCTGTTGTATTATGCAAAAGAAGAAGGAATATTCAGATTCAGGTATCTTTCTGCATTTAATTCTGTTATTTGTTAGCCTGTTTCCAGCTATTTATCACTATTTTTCCCAAGAGAATAATGACCCTTTTGATATGCTCTTTGATTTGCTCATGTGTACGTCCTCTGTCATTCAGATGAGCTGGATTAATTTTAATTGTTGGCTACGTCTTTGCTTATCCAGCTCATCTGGAGTGAAGTAAGTCAGAAGTATCAGAGGAGCAGTTCAGCATGAAAATCTGAGAAGGCAGTAACCTTCCACAGGGAATTGCAGATGTGTGCCTGGATGCAGGTGAGGCAGCATAGCTGGTGCCAGAAAAGAGATCACAGCCAATATCTTTCTACCAGTCTTCAAAAGTTCTGAAGAATTAATAGCTGTATTGGAATTTAGAATTGTAAGGATCAATGGAATTATGATTGTTCTGCTACTAATGATGTTAACATTACACAATATTTGCAGATACCCCACCTTTGCTATTTGAAGCATCTTCTCTGGAGAATGCATTTCAAATTGGAGGTTACCCTTGGCATTATATCATCACACCTAACAAGAAAAAACATAAAGGAGTCTTCCATATTTGTTCCCTGAAAGACAATGCTTTGGTAATATATTCAGATAGCAGCTTCTCTGAAATGAATGTGTATCACGTTTGTCTTCATCTCTTCTTCTGAGTAGTGCTCGAGGTAACAATACCCTTGTTTTCCAGTGTGGTGCTCACACAGGGATCACCCCACAGTGTCACATCTGCTATCCAGTGTAACGTGTTTTCTTCTGACTTAGTACTGCTTCTGATATTTCCTTCATTCCAATATAATTGCAGCACTGTCTGCTACACAGCACGGTATTCTCGGCTTAAAAGTTAAAACTCAAGCAGAATGTCATTACCTGATTCCTTGCATGGGTAACATCCTCATGCACTTCTGACTAGTCAGCCTACCAAATGGCATGACTAAAGAAACATTTTAAGTTTTAAGAAATTGCGGAATAAGTTTTCTTAATGTTTATAGTTTATCCCTGATTTCTCTCTCTGTCCCTAGGATTTTATTATTCAGTTTAATCCCTCTCTCTCCCTAGAAAGATTACTCAGTTTAATACAGCATTCATAATTACTTTTGTTTATGTACTACTCATCATATATTCTTCTGGGTGAGTTCTCCATCTCAGATTTTATTTTGGATCTGGATTTGACCTGAAGATACTTTTGTAATACAAGCAGCTTCTAGGTCTGTTAGTTCAGGGTTCTTCACTAAAAAAATTCTCATCTGTAAATGTCCTCATCTCTTTTACTAGCCTCATCAAATCAATGATCCCCCTTCTGTCCCTTATTTTCAAAACTGATCTTTCACAACCATAGCTGAAGATCAATTTTGATTCAAAGGGATTTGTACAATCCTTTCTCACTTAGTTTTTGCTATGTGGGTTCATACAGTTGAAAATTTGAATGATCAGAGTCAGCTAAATTTAACACCAAAAAGCCACTGCCAAAATCCCAAGATTTTGACCAGCTTGCAGCTGAAATCACAAGCTATCCCAGGCTTACACACTCCACAAATATTTGCACAAAAGAGGCTGAGCCTGAGGTTTGAAGCTCAGGTCAAAGTTTGTGCTAATGCTTTTCTCGTGTCTTGACCCATCTCACATCTTTGAAGCTCAAATTGCTGGAATTGTTGAACTGTTTGCAGTGTAGGCTAAATCTTCATTTTGCTTAGTTTCAGGAGAGGTAGGACCATGTATAGCTGTGGTACAGGGCCATTGCTTATTGCGTATTAAGAGTTGGAACTGTTCCATGAAATATCTTGAAAATTGGAACTGAGTCTTTTTTTATTATTATTATTGTTCCACTGCCATTGTTCTGGTCATGATTAGGAGCAATACTTAAAAACCTTCAGAGGTATGTGGAGAGGAGCTCAGTATTTCCTCTTTAATTAGATCTGTGAGACTTTCAAAATACTAATATTCTAAGCTTTCCCTTCCTTATTCAGGCAAAAAATGGCATACAGGATATGAAATGCTGTTCACTGGAACCTGACTGGATATATTTTCATCCAGATATGTCAGGTAGAATAATCCACGTGGGACCAAATTTGATAAAGTATGAGCCTTTTTTTCTCAAATCTTATTTTCATTAGAGGAGAAGTTGCATAACTGCATAAGTTCAGTAATTTGAAAATTTGCAGGTCAAAACACTCATCAAGTCCTAGAAACTGTAAAATTTAGTAATTTGTCAGAATCAGAAGTTCTGGTAGAAACATCTTCAGACTTCTACGTGATGAATGTGGGTGCTGGCAAGCAACACTAGATTCTGATATGAAAAGTGCTCAAGGACCACTGTGTTAAAATGTCACCGATAAACATAAATCAAAGATGATTTATTTAAATTTCAGTTATTTCTGATGTTTTAATATACTTGATTTTTGAAATTATAAATATAGAGGTGGTAAATAGAAGTGTATAAATATAGAAGTGTGGATTAGAATATGTGACCTATTTTGTACTTTCTGTTTCTTTTGTAGAGTCTTGAAGTTTAAGGAAGTTAAAAATAACACAGATCAAATGGAGATTGTAGAAGATTTTACAGTTGTGGCCAACAGAGAAAACTGTGTGAGTTTAGTGTCCGAGATCACAATGCATGATTTTGAGCAATACACAGAGGTTTTGCGTATGTGAGTAATCACTGTGTTTTATGGGCTTAATTCAAAGTTTATTGAAAGACATTCTGTGTCTTCATTGGACTTCATACCATATGAAAAAAAAATTGAAAACAGTAGGATAGCTTTCTGAAACCTCCAGTCTTTTCTGTAGTTTTCAGTATTCTTTATGGTGTGCAGTGTAACCATGTATCACTGATATAAAACATAATTAAAAGATGGTGACAGATTTCCTTCAAAAGAAGGTGCCAGCAAATGATAATTGTGTGCATCTCTGGTGCTCAGGTAAGTTGATCATACAAATGCTAGAAATGTTTCCAGTCTCGTAACTTAGGAGTAAGTCTTCATAAGACAACAAAGAAAGACAATATATTGCTTCCAAAAGTCTGTTTCTTTTCTTGGCTATGCACATCTGTCACTCCCTTGTGACAGGTCTGGCATTCATCTAACCCTTGGTGAGCCAAATCAGTGCCCTGAAATAATAGACTAAGTGAGTACCTTTCTGCTTGCTTGGTGAGCTGAACTGGAGCTGGAACAGAACAGAACTGAATCACCAGTGGGTCAGAAGAGTGCAGAAAGGTAGAAGCAAGTGGCAAGGGGATAAGCTAAACCTCTTGGTAGAAATGAGCTGTTAAACCACATTGGTTATTTCATGAAATCTTCTGTTGCAGAAAATCACAAAGACAATCTGAATGTCAAAAAGGTCAAAGAGCACACTTGTGAAGACAATTTTTTGGCAGTACCTGGAACTGTCATTTTGCTTCAGCATACAAGGTTATATCTTGCATAAAAGCAAGTTTTTATAGTTTGAGTACTGTAAAGTCCCTGGAAATCAGTGACACTAATTTTGAAGCTTCTGCAGGAGAAAAGTTTGTGTATGAAATCTACACTAACTCAGGAATAAAATTTCCATTGAATTCAGAAAGGATAAGCTTTGTCATTTAATGACTTGCCATACTTTTTTTTTTTAGGATTTGTTTACATAACTTCTGTTGCAATTAAAGCAAAGAAACATGAGTTCTAATCCTGTCTGTGCTGTGCCTTTTCCTTTTGACTTCCATTAACACACTGGTACCCCAGTTTTGAATGTTTCTGGTTTTAATGATGCCCAGTGGAAGCAGCAGTGTAGGTTTAAGCTGCTACTGTCCCCATCTTCTGGGAGCAGGAGTTTAAGAAACAAACAGGTGGTGACTTAGCTGTCTTTAATTCTCATTCTGGCATCTTGGCTCCAGTCACTTCTGTTCTAAAAATTATGGTAGCTGAGGACCTTTGCCACTTCTACAGGACTGAGAACCTCTGAATATGAGTAAACATCAGTAATACCTCAACTAAAGCCACTGAGTTCACGAGCCCTCACAAAGAAGAGATAGCAGCACTAGGACCACACATAGCTAATGAGTAAAACAAGATCCAAGAGATTAAAACAAGGTCAGAAAGCAAAATACGTACATTGTCAAATAGATAGGAAGAAACTAAAATGCTCTGAAGTCTAGAGCCCCTTTTTTCTTTTTCTCCAAAGGTGAACGATGCCGTTACTGTAACAGCTTCTGGTCGAGTGGTAAAAAAGCGTTTTAACTTGCTGGATGATGACCCAGAACAAGAGGTAACTGATGTAGTACATAAAAGCAGTTCATGGATTATTTAAGATGTTTAGCTAGCCAGAAGTCATTATTGTTTCAAGTGCAGTGGCTGTAACCATTAGCTGTGTTAATCTTTGAGTTCTTTATTCCTCTTCTGTGGCTTTGTCTTCTTAATTACTTAATTCCACTCTCTGTCTGTTGTCTTTTCTCCTTGGTGGACATTTGTGCTTTGGATAGTCTCTTTGTTTTAAGAACTGATCTTATGCCCCACGATAGCATCATAACTCGATGCAACTTCTGTCGCACAGAAATTAGATGTTAATGTGACAAACCATTACTCTTCTATCCATTCAAACATCTCCTTTAAACGTTTCATATAAAGCGTTTGATGAACTGAAAGATACATATTTCTTTTTTCTCTGCTTTAGGTTTCTCTAGTCTTTGATATAGTATCTCTAAACTATATTTTTCTCTCCCAATTACTTCGATTAGATTGCAGGATAAGGTATTTAGCACTTTTCATTTAAGTAACTGCTTCTTGAGAGTGAAAACACCACATGCCTTGCTGTTGAGTTTTCAAGAGGTTATGAAGAATATTTTTTAGCTCTCTATCTAGAGCTGGAGCTGTAATTGACATAAGCACAACAGTTAAAATTCATCAGTTTCTGGGAGTCATTTCTACTCTTTCTGAGAAAATAAATTTTACTATGGTAAAAATACGGGACAGTCCAATATAACCCTTAAGGTCTGCAGTTCATTTCTATCCACTTTTTTAAGGTAATAAAAATTAGAGTCTGCACACTATTTTTTTCTACCACTGTTACACTGCATTTGTAATTCCAGTAGATATTTTTCCATTATGGAAGAGAAAGACTCTTGAATTTAAAGAGTATGTTACCAGGTTAATGACAGTGAGACAGAAGCAATTAAAGCAGTTCACAATCCTTTACCTTTGGTCTCAGTTCTTCACTGTAACATAGTCTGTGGAGTGAGAGTAAGCTCTGAACAGAACATACGGGTGTTCTTGTGAATGGAATTACCCTAATATACCCATCCTCTCAAAACCTGTTATGGTTTGAAGCTATACTGTCTCTAACACATCTGCTTCAAGAGGGCGTGGTGTTTAAATGTGTTTCTTCTGTCACTTTCAAAATACTTTTTTCTATTTTCTGTATGATATATATAAAATACATCTACTTGCACATTAGGATTGTTCAGAACATCACTTCTTTCCTATCTTAAGGAATTTTGCTGAAGTACATTGGACAGCTTGTCTTGGGAAAGATGCCTGTTTGGCTCTCAGGCTGGCAAAGTTCTCTTTTTCAGACCAGAAGACTTAAGTACTGGAATTTTTCCACTTCTGCTTTCACCTGAAAGAAAGATAGCTATGCAGTTTAGGTAGAGGGGAATGTGAATTTATGTTTGATTTAGAAACTTGAGGTTTTGTTTTTCCTAAGACATTCAAAATTGTGGATTATGAAGATGAATTGGATTTGTTATCCGCTGTGGCAGTCACTGAAATAGGAGCTGATGGAAAAGCACACCTTGACTTTCACTGTAATGACCATGGCATTCTACTGAAGAGTATTCCATTACTGGAGTCCTGGGATGTGGTAAGGACAATTCCCGTCTTTTGTTTACTCTAATACTTCCCCATACCCATTTACCTACCATTTTTGTTCAGATTTGAAGCAGATAAATGTCGCCAAGTGCTATGGATGAGATTTGTACAAAATAATAAGCGTAACTCAAAAATTCCATCAGACAGTAGTTAATTTAATTTCAAATCACAGATATTTTTAGATAAGATTTTTTTTTGGTTGATTTGATGGGTTTTTGGTAGGGGGAGGGGCTGTCCTTAGGTATTTCTGAAGTATTTATCAACCTTAATACTCGCCCTCTGTCTAGTTGCAGCAGCTTAACTTTACAACTTGTAAATGCTCTCACTATCTTAACTTGAACTACTTGTGCATAGAATTAAGCATGGACCTCACTGTGCATATATTTGGAGAGATGGAATGGGCTGCTCAAGTTTAGGTGGACATGCAACTTAGATGGTCTGAAATACTCAGAACTTTGGCACCTAATTTATCATTGACTGCATAGGCAACTTAGGATCTTCAATCAGATTCTCTGAATTGCACTTAGATTCCTAAAATAGGCATGTGGGAAACTCTCAAAGTTTTAGAAGTCTGTCCTTTATGTGGAAGAGCAGTCTGTGTGTATTCACACAAAATTCCTGTCTGATCACGGAGGTCACCAATGTTAAATATTTTTTGTTCCCCAAGGAAAATGGTACGGGTATTAGCAAGCTGCAGAAATAGAGGCAGCAATCAGAATATTTTTTTTCTCATTTCAGACTTACAGTCATGAAGTTTACTTTGACAAAGACCTTGTATTACATATAGAACAGAAGCCTAACAGGAGGTTCAGTTGTTACGTTTACCAAATGGTCTGTGATGCTGACAAAGATGATGAATGTTCAAGCCATGAAAAAACAGAAAGCGTGTTTTGTAAAAAAGGAGGGAGAATTTTTGAATATATTTAACACAACGACAACTACAGAGACTTCAATTGGATGTTATTTAAGGACTTTGTACATACGAATTAATCAACTACTGTTTTTCAGGCAAGATTTAATCTTAACATTTTGTACTACTACATGAGGTTTTATTTCTTTTTTCTCTGTAATGTTTTACACTTGTCTGTAGTCCATAATGGCTTTTCATGTATTTACCAGTTCATCATTAATGCTAGATGCAGCGTTTATTGCTTCTCTGCAGCAATTGGATTGAAATACTGGACATCAAGAAGAAAGATGTGGACTTACTGATCATCTACCATCTACTGCGGTCTGTCTTACGCAGTTTTACCTATGTGACTTTAATACAGACTGTTAATTAAACAAAGTGTGTAAAACTGTGCATAGGATAAATTTTATATGTAGTATGAAAATGGCAGAGTTACCATTAAACCACTTAGACAAAATACTTCTGTTGGTTTTTTATAAGAAATAGAATCACTCAGGTTTTCTGTTTTTTTTTTCTGGTATTAATAAATTATGTATTTTTATTGCCTTTTTATGTATCTTTGTTTATATATGTTTATATATATATATATAAAACCAAGCAATTCTCTGGTTCTCCCTGTGTCAAGGGTCAGGAGTTGTTCAGTCTGAAACAAAGGTACTGGATGCTCAGCCTGATCGCTGTCCAAGCTTTCATTTTAAATCAAAAAACACGCACAATAACAAAACACAGGCTGTAGGCTTCATGGTGGTAAAGTGTATTTCCAAACGCAAGCCAAAGAAGGGCTCAGGAGAGGAGCTCTTGGAGGGATGACCAACATCCAATTTCTCACTACCACCACCGTTATCACGAGCATGGTAATTCTAAACCCAAATATTTCTTTTCCCTGCAAGCTTTACTAATGAAGCGTGGATCATTCTAGCTGATGCAACAGTGAAGAGCTCTAGAGAATTATGCAAAGTATCTTTTGTGAGTTTTAATAAAAAGCGCAAGCAAAAGTGAAATACAATTGTGGAAAGCAAAAACAACACAAAAAGGAGATCTAGCAAGGTAATGAAACAACAGTAGAAATCAGTTGCAGCAGGAACACTCTCCCTCCACCCTAGCTTCTTCACTTAGTATCCAGGACAGAGCACCTATCCCTTATCTGCTACTATGTAAGTAAGCTATGAGGGTAAAAACTACTGGGAATCTATACTCTTAAGCAGATGTTGCTATTTTATGCTCACTTCTGTTTGGATTATTAAAGCAGTTCCTCCCAGAGCATGACATTTAAACTTCATTGTTTATTAAATGGTGTAAGTACTGCTCATGAAGATCAGCTGTAGCTTTCAAAAGTTGGCTATACTTCCCGGTGACTGTTACTTCTAAGTTATTGCAGACATGTGATACTCTGCTAGATCAGCAATTGTGCATCAGCATCCATCTTTTGAAAAATGCAGCAATTTGTAATGACCAAAAAGGCAGCCCAGACTTTGATGAAGAAGATTATGGGCTTTGTGTAAGAAATTTTATCACTCTAAATATGCTGTGTGTTACTGCTCTACAGATAATGGGAGATGTTCCATGCTGGAAGCTCACACATAGACATTTTCATTCAGAAACAGAAGAGATGCTTCTGTTTACTTGAAAACACCTTGAAAACACCTTGCAAATTATTTAAGAATAGAAAATCCAGAATGACTAGCCCTGAACACTTCTATGAGTATGTTCACAACCCTACTTATGAACAGGCGGGGACACACCAGAGCAGAATCACTAAATGCTTATTATGGGTTGTGCTTTTCAAGCTGTGAACAGAAGTGTTGCCTTCTGCACCTATGCAGAGCCCCAGAATATTCTAAAAATAGACATCTATTTAAATAGGAGGAAAATCTGGACCACAAACCAGTAGTGGTTTACATTGTTAAAAATAACCCTGTGTCTGAACCAAACACAAATATCCACATGCTTGGTGGCAGCCCACCTGAATCAGCAGCTTTTATTTCAAGTTAAATTTTTAAACAAAACCCACCCACCAGAAAAAGGTAGTGTTTTACTTTGCCAGGACATTTTGTATGTAAGCATTTTTTTGGTAACTTGCTGGCAGGCCTGTACCATTGTGCAGTATCAAATTCATATGAAATTTGAATAAATGCATTAGATTTGACCTGTAGACCTACAGTTCAATGTCCATTTATGATGATTCTAGACCACTTACCTTTCTCTTTTCCATAATGTAATTTAGGTACTTGGAAATCTCTTACACAATCTGAATAATTCAGTATGCTAAAGAATGGCACTATTTATAAAGTGGCAAAATTCTGAGGATACTCATGTGGTTTCCATTACAGAGGAAAAAATATTCTTGTGCATATGCCCAGTGTCATTATCTCTGTAAGCACCAAAGTGTGACATTAATACAAGAAAAGAGAAGGAGAATTACTTTGAAAAAAACAGAAATAACCTCCTCAAATGTACTTTATTTCCCATTTATAACTTCAGAAATTAAGATTAATAGAATCACAGAACAGTTAAAGTTCGAAGGGACCTTAGAAGTCATCGGGTCCAATCCCCCTGCCATTGGCAGGGACACCTCCCACTAGACCAGGTTGCTCAAAGCCTCATCCAACCTGGCCTTGAACACCGCCAGGGATAGGCCATCCACAACTTCCCTGGGCAACCTGTGCCAGTGTCTCGCCACCCTCAGAGTAAAGAATTTATTCCTCCTATTTAATCTAAATCTACCCTCTTTCAGTTTAAAACCATCATCCCACCACACAGCTTGGTGTCTTTCAGCAAACTTGCTGAGGGTGCACTCAATCCCATTGTCCAAGTCACCAACAAAGATGTTAAACAGCACCAGTCCTAGTACCGACCCCTGAGGAACACCACTCGTCACTGGTTTCCACTTGGACATTGAGCTGTTGACTGCAACTCTTTGAGTGTGGTGATCTAGCCAATTCCTTATCCACTAAGTGGTCCATCTGTCAAATCCATGTTTCTCCAATTGAGAGACCAGGATGTCCTGCGGGACAATGTCAAATCCTTTGCACAAGTCCAGGCAGATTATGTCAGTTGCTTTTCCCTTATCCACCAACACTGTAACACCGTTGTAGAAGGCCACCAAAATTGTCGGGCACAATTTGCCCTTATTGAAGCCATGTTGGCTGTCACCAATCACCTCCTTATTTTCCATGTGCTTTAGCAGAGTTTCCAGGAGGATCTGCTCCATGATCTTGCCAGGCACAGAGGTGAGACTGACCGGCCTATAGTTCCCAGGGTCTTCCTTTTTTTCCCTTTTTGAAAACAGGGATTATGTCTCCCCTTTTCCAGTCAGTGGGAACTTCACTGGACTGCCACATCTTCTCAAATATGATGCACAGTGGCTTAGCAACTTCATTCACCAGTTCCTTCAGGACTGAGGGCGGAAGACAAAAATATTTTTCACTTTTCATAGGCAGTAGCTAACTGCTTTATGATCATGAAAGCCATTTACTGAGAGTTTTGTGTTACAAAAATTGGACTAAGGAACTATTAGTGTGAAATTCTGAGTTCCCGTACTTCCTGCGTATTTCAGAGGGTGCTTACCACTCATGCCATGCCTTCCAGAGTCTGCACATAAAGCCTCAAGTAATGAGATCAAATGCAGTCTCAAGTAGCTGCACCAAGTGCATACTTCAAAAGACTGAAGCTGAAAAGCCCATGCTTCCATTATTTTCACTAGCAAAAAAAAGAACATGTATGTATATACATATATACACAAATGTAAATATATATATGAACTCTTAACATGCGTAAAGATTCTCAAATGCATATTTCAAACATAGAATTGAAGGGATCTTAGCCACTTATGCCAACATTCCCCATTAGGTAACTTTACCCAAAATTTCTGCGTTTTCAGTGTGGAGAAATGGTTCTTCATTCTTCTTTTCTGGATATGTCCCGTTACTTTAAGAGCACAGTTTCTTGCTCATTTTAGCCACATTTTGTCTTTTATTTTCCTCTTGTTATTGAGAAAAATACCATTTATATTACTTAACAGTAGCTGAAGACTGCCAAAAACTCACCAGGAAGAAACTTTTTTACTTACAGAACTGTGACAGCTATCCCACACGACGGAACAGCTAATAAACAAGTTAGTTTCCTTCCCAGTTATGATAAGATTGCTATTAGGAACGCCTGCTAGAATGGACACCCATGTAGGGTGGCACGTAGACTGAGTGTTTTCTTAAAGAATGGTTGTGAGGAACTGCTGTTAGCTGCTTAAAGCAAAGTCTCTGGGCACTCTGCCTGCAAACGGGAAAATGTTGGTCTAGTAAGTAAAAAGGTCATGGGTAGTGGATTCCTGTTGGTTTTCACTTAAGGTTGTTCGATACAAGTTTTCTGCTGTTGCCAGAACGTACAAAACCTACATGATATGAGTGAAAAAGGGGAAGAAGTAGCAAAACATGGGTTTCTAAGGCTGAACCACAGAACAATTTATAGAACAGCAACGGAGTTCCTTCATAACTGCCAAGTATTGCCACAGCCACCAGTACAAAGCCTTTAAAAAGCTTCTTTTCTGGAAGATGTGTGAATTGATCTGATAGGTATGTAGCAATGCCTCACGAGTAATAATTGCATGGCATATCTGAACCTTTTCTGAACCTTTTCTTTATTTCCATGAACTGGAGAAATTTAATTAGTCCCTGCTAAAACAAAGAATTCAGACACTTCCTGCAAAAATGTTACTTTTGAAGAATGGATGAATAGTATAGAAATTGTCAGCTAACCCTATTCATACTTGAAGAAAGTTTTTCAACACAAATTCCAGGTCCCTCTCCTGATACACAGACTGATGACTAGGTTATGAGTACCAAAAGAAGGAAACAAGTATGCCAGTATTTAAAATCAATGTTAGAGATATTTAAAGCAACATCTTTGTTTTGCAGCTATTTCACAACCTTAGATTTTCAGAGAGGACCACTTGAAGCTCTCTGGTTGCTAGGCTTGGCATTTACGCAACTACAACTTTAGTATTTATTTCTGCTTTACTGAAGTTACAAAATGATGACCAAAATAACCTTCAGAAGTTCAAAAAGAATTTTTCTGTCAACGCATCCTAATGTTTATAGATTAAATAAATTTAAAATAGTCAAACTGCTTGCTTTGGGTAATTTTTGAACTGCAAAAATAGCGTCTTTTTAAAGGATAAAAGGAACTAGCTATCCCAGCAGAGTGGAGAATTACAATGATACCATTGTAAGAACTGCTTTGATTGGTATAGCTTAACAACTTATCTAGTAAACGGGGAGTACAGATTCCTTATTCCTGCCTGAGTGGGGAAGTAATATTGTGTTCTTAGGAATATTATATTTTTAGGGAAGAATAAGTGCACGTTCTTCTCTGCAAGAGATACAGAAAGCACAGAAGGGGAAGCAAAAATTCACTGGAATTTCTCCTCAGAGTGGCTCAAGAGCTCTGGCTTACTTGAGACACTGCAGGAGAAGCAATGCACTCCGTGTGATCCATAGGAACACAGGCTCACCAGCCAGTCCCCAGTAACAGCTGCTTGCCAGAAGCCAGATGGGAAAATTATCCTGTTAACATGTTTACTTGGACGCTCCACATTCAGACTCATACATTGGCAGTTTTCCTGATTATCTTCTGGATCTGCAGTTAGCCTCAACTTTGGGAGCGTACGTGTGTTGCCTGCCTCTAACACGCAACGTGCAGCACAGTTGCGGCACATTTCCATGCTCTGGGGCAGAGATCGAGGAAACTCCTGACTCTTGGCACCACGCTTTTCCTATTTTAACCTTTTATAATGCCACTGCCTCTTCCTCCTGCTGCCTGGAAGCTGGCTTGATTTTGTAAATGTCTTATAAACATTTGTTTTGGGGACTAAAGCAGCATACTTTCAGTATTTCTACTGCAACAAAGTGTGTCCCCCCCCCTTTTTTTTTTCTCCACTTCACCATGACGTCTCAACAATCAGCTATCTGAACAGAGAAGCAAAAACGGGATCCCAGAAGTGCTACCCCTATCTTTATTTGTATTTGATACATGCAGGAGGAATGGCCCAGTCAGTCCTTAGGGACTGAAAAGAGAGGAAGGACTAGCTTCTTTTGATAAAATCTGCTTTGAGCATACAAAGAGCGCACATCCTGTCTTTTTCTTGTCACTGAATACATATTGACTGCGAAGGCTGCTGAGCAATGGGGAAGAAAACGAGAAGGCGCAAGCCAGATAAAAAGTGCAAGTAGTGACATTTTATAATCTTCCTTTGGCAGTTTCAACTACTGCCCCACGGTTCCACAATTGTCAAAAATTGTTACAGAAGACTTTAAACTGTTAGAAAAATATTTTACAACTCACAGAAGCAAAATGTCTATGGACTGAAGCACAATAAAAAGTTTCGTTGCACAGGTTATAATGACGGGCCTATAACCAGTATAGAATTTTGGACAAAAGCTGCTCTATCTACCTTATTCTATCTCAGTGAAAGCTCTCTCCAGGATGGAGAGTAAGGATGGACTATTCCTAGGAAGGGGCCCATTCAATAGTTGCCATTTTTGCAAAGAAAAATTAGTGATGCCGTCAATAGCAAAGGTCAAATAGTTCTGCTTCACAGACGTGGAACTCAGTGCTAAACTGAGTAGTACTCAGAGTAGAAGAATCTTTCTGGTTTGTTAATACCTTTCAAACACTAATTACTTAAACTCATTGGTCAGTATTACTCCTGATAAAATCACTTTTGAGAGGACATTTCTAAAGCTTTTACAAGGGTCAGTTAAATGAGCTGCCAGGACAAACCTGGCTGGACTATCTCAGCAGTTTTGTTTGTTTACCAGATGAACAGCCATCAGGCTTCTGGAAAACTCATCCAAATGCTTTGAGGGACATTGTAACTAGTCTGGAATGTCCTGTTTTAAGGTTTGGATCTTCAATGACTTGTCCAGCATGGAAAAACAGAGATAAAGTTGTAGCTGGTGAAAGAGACTCTAACCTCACTCTAACTACAGCTCTGACAAGTCCGTTACCGTCACTGGAAATTAGAAACACGCCTTTATTTAAGAAGTTATGTCAAAAGCACAAAATAATGCTCTATGGTGACACAGAGTGTTGCTTAGATAAACATGCACGTACATTTATGTCTAGGCTGCTTCTCTCAAAATGTATGAATGACATAGTAACAATGACAGAAGTTGCCAAGTAGCCACGTACCGCAGGCGCAGTACAGGCAGGACTCTGCCGCTGCCTCTTAAAAATAATCCGTGAATCTTTGTCTGCTTTATAGGCCTTATTTTGCCTGTCTGCTCTGTGGGTTCTTCCAGGTCCGAAGTCACAGCCATTCTACTCCTACACCTGACAATGCAGCAACCTAAAGAAAGAAGTGCATATTAGGAGATATCTCAACAGAACTGCTAGGAGGGAGCGCCACACTGACAGAGTTGGTGCTGTACTGGAAACACATCCCCATGCTCTAGGAGATGGAGGCTCTGGGAAAGAATAGAGATCACAAACTGCTGTGGCGCCTGTCCACGGTAATGGTTAACAAAAGCAGGTGTTCATTGATCCAAGTGACGTGAAAGCCCCATACAGGCTAGTTTCATTTTTATGCCAGTGGGGGTTTATGTTCCAAACAGATTATCAAATGCGTAATTCAGCCCTCAGCAGTCAGCTCTATGATGCTGAGTTCCCACCCCCATGTAAACCTGCAATCCCCTCAGACATTGTAGCTGTGCTAACGATTGCTTCTGATTCTGTACCGATCTGACAGATGTGTCAAGTGGGGCAAGAAGAGATGGAAGAATGGAAAACAAGGCGAAATATAGGCAGGAGTTACTACTCTGAAATCTCTTCTGCATTACAGATGTTCCATAAAGTACATTTCACTTTGTCTAACAATTTATTTTGCAGTTTGTTCGGGTTTGGTTTATTTAATACTCAGTAAGCTCTCATGTTTCTTCAATTCTATTTTAAAAACAATTTGTTCACAGTTAGCTGGCAAAACTGGGCTTCATTTTTCAGTTCAATAAAATTCTGTGTTTGGTCTTGTTATTGGCTGTTTTAACGGGCATACCAGTTTGAGCTATAGAAATTCATGAAGGTTTTCTGAGATATATAGTTTTAGGCCTAAGTAAAATCCTATATGGGACTGCCGCGGTGACTAGATGTAATCAGAGCTTGCGGAGATCAGTGGGAACTGGAAGTATTTTGCAATTTGGAGATTTAGGTTCATAGAAGGTAGACTAAAATAAGTACTTATTTTATGTTAGTTTGTAGGCTTTATGAAGACAAAAGACATTTTATTAGACCAGCTCATATAACTGAAAAGAATGGGCACGTTTTAAGGCCTATGAATCCTTTTTTTGGAATTACATATAATGATTTTGAGATTCCTTGTATGGAACTGACAAGCACTATGAAAATTATGCTTTGCGATCCATAACATTTTAACATAAATCCGAAGGTTTTACGACACTCTTCAACTACACAATAAATTTTTGAAAATATAGCAGAGATTATTTGATTGTTTAAAAGACTATGAATAAAGGATTCAAGATATGTAGAGTAAAAGATATTTTTAACAGGTAAAAATATCCCAAAATTGATCATGTATAAATATTATGCTGTTTAAGCCACGTGATATTTTTGTGCATAAGGAGGCAGATTTATGGCTTTATTATACGCTGGTTTGCAAGGAAAGAATAGAAAGATTAACTTCATTTAAGTAATTCGCAGGAAGCTTAATAAAATTTTTATGAACCTAATATTGAGATGACCTGCTTGCCCCATGAGCTAATGACAATCTGGCATCCTTGGAAGTTCATGCATGACTGCATTCATCAAAAGATTTAGGGCTTAGATCTTCACTTCTTCTACATGCTGTGACTTGTGAAACTTAACAATATCGATATTCTGGTTACCATTGTCACTAGAATGAGTAACCACTTAAATCCCGAGAGCAAGTCACACCAAATCTGTGTAAATTAAAGCTAAACATCGTTATACAAGTGATGCTCAAGTCAAGTTTTTCCTTAAGATGTCAGAGCCCAACATCTATTTTTAGGAGATTAGAAAGAATAATGAAGAAATATATTTGCATCCCACTCCAATCTGGCTTGGTCTTCATGTCTCTATGTAGATGTTTCCAACACTTTAGTTAAGTACTGCGTTTGAATTGGCAGATACTTTACTGAAACTATTTTAAGTTCCGTAAAACTGTTTCCTTTCATTTTTTAAGCCTCAATTTGAGCGTGATACATCAGACAGCTCAAAGACTAGCTAGAGTGAACTGTATTTTTTTCTCTCAATCAGTTAATGAATTTCTAATTCATATGTATTTTGGCACTATATATATTTCAAAAGTAAGCTAATCAAATACCAGGAAAGCAGTGTTGAATATATGTTTGGGCATATCCTCCTACAACAGCTGACAGGCTCTAGAGCTAGCTGAAAGTTCTACAGCAAAGGAAAAAGTGATTGAATACATGATTTGACCAAACTGTTCTAATCTATCAAGTTATATTTTTGGCTACCACTGCCTGTTATGTCTTTTGCAATTCTGTTTTGTTTTCTACCATTTTCCTCTCTAACTTCCCTGCAATGGGCCTTTCCATACCTGTTGGAATTGTCCTAAGGCTCGTCTGTTCCCTTTCTTGGCTAGTGGGCATTTGATATATTTCATGCTATTCTACAGAACAATGCCCAAATACTCCTGCATGCTTAGGCCACAGTCCATATATGAAACTGGTTAGTACCTGTTTTACATTTACAGCTCTCAGTGAATCCAGTGGGAAGGGGATGATCATATGTCCTGGTTTGAGCAAAACAGGATTAATTTCTCTTTCAGTAATTTTACTTTTCAGTAAGGTCTTTTCTAATGCTATGGAAAACTGCATTCTTAGGAGACTCTAGCACCTGAATTTGTGAAAATATTTACTCTATAGCCAGCTATGGTATGCAGGTTTCAAGGTCTCACTGTTTTCGATTTAGTCAGATGCAAGGATAAGCAGGAGCAAGACCTGGGCACTTGACCCAAGCTGGCCAACAGGATTATTTCATACCATGAATGTCGTATTCAAGATAAATTAGAAAGTTTGCTGAGGAGTTGTCTCTCTTCCTTGATGGCTGCAATCCTGAGAACTTCTTGCCCTGCTGCCGGACAGCTGGGGCCTTTCCGTCCTGAGGCCATAGCACTCACAGTGTCTGACGTTTGCTGTCCACTGCTGGGACTGCACAGCTTCCTACTGATGCAATTGGCTGAGTAAAATCCTTGTGTATTTTATATTGGTATCGGGACCAATATTGGTTCTTTAGTATTATTAATGTTAATTATTTAGTCTTATTCTATTAAATCTGTTTGTATTTCAAACGTCGGGTTTCCTTGTTTTTCCTGATTCCCCTTTCCGGGTGGGGAGGGGTCATCAGGTGATAAGAATAATTGTCTGAATGACAATAAATAGTTGTGGGTTCTTCAAACCGTAACATCAGGGCAGAAGGTGTGCTCCAAGTACAGTCCATCCCTGTCTTCACACGTGCTCCTACTCTGCATGCCCTCTCTGCCTCTTCATGACAGCACCCTTCCCGCTTTATCTGTTACTGCTTAAGGCTGCGCTGGCTTATCTTTATGGCCGGTCTGTAAATTCCGGCGGCCCGTGGATGTCCTCACTCACCGCACCCGCCGACCTCCGCTGTAGCCCCAAACCCGCGAACAGCAGCTCCCCCCCTCCAGGGCCGGGGGGGTGCGGGGAGAGCCCTGG
>NW_009646928.1:3007242-3038222 GCF_000708025.1 Charadrius vociferus | reverse complement strand
GGCCGGTGGCGGGTGACAGCGGGAGCGCAGCAGCCCGCCGTGTACGGCCGGAGCCCCTTCGGAAAGCCAGCGCTGCCCGGGACGGGACAAAGAGTCCCTTGTAACGAGCCGAAAGTGCTATGTATGTGGGGTTGTTTTTTTTCTGCAAGCACTTGTTTACCCTGGCCTGGGATTGCCTCGCACTTTGAGTAACGCTTGCGAGGTGCGTTTTCCTAGTCAGCCCGAACTTATGCAAGTTGAGAAGCGAGATGCCAGAAAGGCTGCCCGAGGAAAGTCTCTCCCTCTTGGCTCCCTCTCACTTGGCTCCCTCCCACGTCCCGAGAGGAGAAAGGAAAGTGCAGTACCACTGAAGCTAGATCCAGGGACGGCGCTTGTGCCAGAGAAAATGTAGCACCAGAAGCATCGTTAAAATGCAATTCATCAGCCCAGACTTAGCGTAAATTGTTTTGTAAAATACATCTTTCACATTCATTCGTAATTCTCTCGCCTAAATAACATACAGTGATTACGATGCAGTGGTGGGTTTTGGTTTTTTATAGAGTGTATGAACTTTCGCTAGCAGAGTTCAGCCTTGGACTGACTTTTTAATGTTCCCCATTACACTTACAACACGAACGGTATCTTTTTTTTCCATTTTTCCAATTAGTATGTTAGGTCTTAAGTGCCAGGGTTGCTCTTTGAGGCCAACAGGAATCCTGGAGTTTCAACTGTGTTTTTGCTGTTAGCGTAACTGGCTAATTCCAGGAAAACAACTAAATTACACACACTGTAGTTGATAAACAGTATCAATTTAGGAAAGAAAAATACAATGCTCTCAGTAACGTTTGAAAAGCAGATAATGACAGAGCACCACAAAGGTGCTTATCTGGCCTGTGAATATATTTAAACTAGAGCTAAATATTGCAAAAATGAGGGTGCTGGGCTGTACCTTAAAAATCCTGAAATTTGGGAGGGTCAATTTATGCTAGTTGCATTAAAACTAAAAATATGACAGAAGTAACAGCTTCCAACAGTAATTTTTCATAAAGTCAGTGACAAAATTCTTGGTAGTTTCAACATGAAGAGAACTAAGTGAAACATTAGTAACATCTCCAAGGCGGGCAAATAAATACTGCAGAGAACAGTGGAAATTCTTCCACAGTTTTACCACTAACTTTTGGGGGGAGAGGACGGGGAAGATTTTACTGTTCTTAAGTTATGAAGAACTTCTGAAGACTTACAGTATAAATGTAAGCAGGAGTATTTTTTCTCTGTAATAGAAGATAAACTGGAATTTTGTCTAGACAAACTTAGAATTTCATTTTTAATAACCTTATTTACATCTGTTTCACCGCTGAATGATATACCGCATTCATCCAGCCAGAAAACTTGTCCAGCACATCCAGACATTCATTCCAGTGGAACATGTTGTTTGCATCACATGTGTGCTCGCTCGCTCGCTCTTCGGCAGGAGCCCAGCCAGGCAGAGGTCGGAAGATGCAGGAGGAGTGGGTGGCGGTCTAGTTCTGGCTATGAAGAGAATGTTGTGATTTGAACATACACGGCAAATTTCATTTTTTCAATGGGAGTGGGGTGTGTTCTCAGCTTTGTGGCTTCAAGTTACAAATTGCTGTTGAGCAATAAACAATATTTTGAAGTTGTTTTACATAATGTTGCTCAATAGGAAGTGTAATTTCAGGCTATAAATAAGCAATGAGAAACACCTGGTGACTTTACTAAGATCTATACTACTTACTGTGATCAAACTACTGTTTTTTATATAAGCATTGACATTTTGAAGAAATAGGGGGAGGTTTCCTGCAGCTTTTTCCTACGCATTTTCTTTTTTTTTTTTTTCTCTGAAACTCAGTTTTTCCCTGTGTCACAGAGTGAGGATGTTGCCTCAAGCTTTGTGTAGGTAAGGATATATGTAAAGTAAATGGAAGTTTAACATAGCTGAAAAAAAAAAAAAAGGAACATATACAATGAATTCACTGATAACAGAGCATTGTTTGGGGAGGAAATCCTATTATATAACAAGAAAAGCAAAGTCAGAAACTGAAGCAGTATTGTAGTAAATCAGGTGAAATCTCAACAGATAAGATACCACTGTGAATCTGATTCAAATTTGGTTGACAGAAGTCTGCCACTGAATTCAAAGTAATTTGGATGAGGCTGGGGAATAGGATACCTTTTAGCATACATACAAGAAAAAGAAGTCTTTCAGTAGTTAAAAGTAGAAAGGAATAGCTCACAAATATCTTGGTTAAATTTGTGTGGAGGATTTGAAATAATAACCAAATCAACTGTTTCTTGAGTTCATTAAAGTCTATACAAAGGATAGAAATGTTGTATTGTTGGTCTGTAGGAGGCGGAAGGGATGACTATAATAATGTGCACATTGGGAAGTAAATGTATCCTGATAGAAGTGTTGTATATATCTTGTCAATCAAATGAAAAAGCTGTAGGCATGTTAATATTAATACTTACCATTTGTGGATCAGCATCTATAGGTAAATGATACCTGACAAAACACTGTCAGTATACAGTAATTGTCCATATGATTTTCTAGGCTTAAAGTGGGAAAAGCACAGGCAATAAAAGTCTGTATGCATATTAGTACAGTAACATTTTTTAAAAGAATACGATAGGAAAAAAAACCATGAGGAAAAAGTGAGTTTTAAGAAGGGCTTGAAGGCAGAGTAGTCTGATTAGAATGGGTTAAATAAGTAAATAAGGAATTCTGTCTTATTTTATATGTAGAAATGTTGAACAATGACTGTAGACAGAGGGTATGCTCCAAAGGACTATTTGCATGCTAGATCATGTTTGGCCTGCAAATGGTAATGTTTGGTTCTCTCCCAAAGGACTAATTATGAAACCCATCAAGATATGATGTGGAATAAATGGTTTTTGAGGATTTCCCATTACTCACCTGATTGATAAAAGAATATTTTTTTCTACAGAGATGTGACAGTCTCTGTTGCAGACTGAGGAGCAGCATGGTGTTTTTTGGGGTTGTGGAAGGTTGAATAAAGAGTGAGTCAGAACAAGGAGGGTGGGGTAGTCTTTGTCTCCCATCCTCAGATCAGGCTTCTACCGCTTATGAGTCACATGTAAGCTCTGTACAGTAAAGTTGTAGGTTGACACTATAAATCTTGGAAGATGCACAATTAATATTCCTCATCATATATGACTTATAAATATAATATAACTTGTATTTTAAACAGGCTTAAAACATGAGGATGTAGCCTAACGTCAGCAGTATATTAATAAAGGAATACAATAGGGATGTTACTTAAGAGCTCTTACAGAGAAAACAGAAGGAAAAATCCTGGTCTGCCACATTACCATGTGATGTTACAGAGTCAATTACATTTCAG
This sequence comes from Charadrius vociferus, assembly GCF_000708025.1. NCBI lineage: Eukaryota > Metazoa > Chordata > Aves > Charadriiformes > Charadriidae > Charadrius > Charadrius vociferus. Next base: position 3,034,860 of record NW_009646928.1, on the reverse strand, counting down.
CTGTATGGATGAAGTTATAGGTGGGGGAGACAATCTAACAACTCACTGTGGCTGAAATATTCCTACTTCTCCTCCAGTTCTCCCTTTCAGCTTTCTCCCTAACTCAGACTTCATCTTCCTACTGGTTGGTTTGTGCCCGCTCTGGCCTTTGTCAGACCCATAAACTGAATTAACTCAACTAGCAGAAAACTAACATTCACCCACCCCAAGTACAGTTTTTGCTGGAATAGAAGGTTGACTTGCCGGCACAAAGGGTCTCAGAAGTGCCACAGATGGGAGAAGGGAGATGGTGGGCAATGTGCAAGAGCAAGGAGGACTGCAAATCTATTTTAAAGTAAGCATAGTCTTTCATCTTGAAATCACATCTAAAGATAATGCTTGCCCTGAATTACCTGACTTAACATGATTACCTCTGCTTCAAACATAACAAAACATCTGTTCAAAGGAAAATAGCTAATTGCTGGAGTTTCTAACATCCAATGGGCTGCAGAATTCTCAAGAATTGGAAGGGCAAATGACTACAGAGCTGTAAGGATTTCATCACAGGCAACTTGTGAAGAGCGAGCTCTCTTGATGAGCTTAGTTTGAGTCCCTTTGAAATCATAAATGGGCACTTGTCCATTGTGGTGTTAAAGTGGTTTCCAAAGAATCTAGTGGGCTTTCAGAGCTTGCCAAGGTAAGCAACAGGATCGGCCAAAAAGGATCAGGAGAGGAAACAGGAGGAGTGAAGAGGAACATTCCTTTCGGGCAGTTGTGAGGTGCTGAGCTGTGCACCCCCAGCGCACTCACAGAACCACGCTGTGTGCCTTCTAAGTGGAAGGTGTCTCACGAGCAACCCAGGACACCTCCCTACAGCACGTGAAGCACGTGCCAGTCAGAAATACTAGAGAGCTAGGTCTAAAATTTTGCTTTGTAGATTTGGCAAATAGCAGGTGTCCCATGCCACATACAAGATACTGCAAGATCACTCTGCCCTATACGATGCAATTTAAAATCAGAGCTTAAAACAGGAGTGAGATCTGAGTGAAGAAGCTGTGTCTAAGGATGCCTAGACTATCAAATCTCTTAAAGTAGAAGAGATGCTGTACCTAGAGAAAGTTCTTTACAGGACTGCTTTAGTATGTCACCACTAAAAATGCTGTAACTCTGTATGTGCTTTTAACTCAGGCTATTTTAATTTTGAGATGAAATTACACATCATGTCTGAGTCAGTTTTTAAGAGCTTGCACCACTGAAAGCCAAATCTTCCTCATCCTCTCCCCTTTGTTCCCCAAATTGTCTTGCTTCCTCCTGCTGGTCAGAAAAGCACCAGTTATGACAAAGGCAGGAGGAAGCACACAGAACTGGAACAAAAGTGGTGATGGGGAAACGGGTCTGTGTGTTTTCACAGTGATAAACAGTCAGATCTGCTCAAGTTGCAATGTATAACTTCACACATAGCCCTCACGGAAAGAGGATTAAACCAAATTGTGCTATCATGCATATGTCCTGGGCTGTGGCATGTTACATGCTAACACATGCTATTGTTAACAAGCATCCAAACCATTAGTCTCTATTCCTTGCTTTTCTATCATCCCGTTTATGGGAAACAACCAAGACAAATCATGGCTCAGACAGAGATCTGCGACTGTGTGGATGAGTGACTAAGGAGTTTGATAGTGATTTTGGAAGTTAAACCAGCTAGATGACAGCATCTTATGCACTAAAGAAAAACGTTACACCAAAAATTTTAGCCTGGACTTGACCCACTGAGGTTAAATACTGAAAGCTGAGACCAGGACCTATGCACATCAAGTTTACTTCAAGACATCTAGAGTCCAGTACTCTGCTGCACTTGGAATAAATTACTGACAATACTATGGGCCATATGGTGAGACAGAGCAAGGAAGATTTACTGGGAATATCCTCATGGGATGTTGAGTCTTATTTGGGGCCCTTTGGCTTACCTGCTTTGCGAAATTAGAAAGCATAATCATTAGTACTAAGTTCACAGAATTCACAGAATTGTTAGGGTTGGAAGGGACCTCTGGAGATCATCTAGTCCAACCCTCCTGCCAGAGCAGGGTCACCTACAGCACATTACACAGGACAGCGTCCAGGCGGGTTTTGAATGTCTCCAGAGTGGGATACCCTCCCACCTCTCTGGGCAGCCTGTTCCAGTGCTCCACTCCCCTCAAAGTAAAGAAGTTCCTTCTCATGTTAAGATGGAATTAATTAATAATACTCTGATGCAGGCAGTTATTTCAGTATGAACTATTGAATGAATTATTTCAATGAAAGATATAGGACTATCATAACTTTTGAGGAACTGTTGGAGGTGATCATAAGCTTGGTGTGCCGAATCATACCTATGTCATAGAGATCGATTACTGTCAAACTGTCTTAAAAACAAGGCTTCTATCTTCCTGATTTTGTAGGATTTACTATTGCTACTTTTTAAAAGTAGAAAGCTGAGAACTACCTAAGTAATGTATACATTTAAATATTCTAAGGGACACTTTCATTCCAGTATTATATTTTCACACAGTATGTAAAGGCATACATTGATCTAAAATCTGATCGGAGTCTGGAAATTTCACTTGTGAACAGTGTTTTCTTTGTGAATTATTTAGTGCAGTACTGTATTTCCTGGCATGCATCCAAGTAAAAAAAAACTTAACAGAACTTTGAAATTAATTTGTCATTTATTATTATTCCTCACAACATACAGAATGAATATCCTATTTATTTTACGTAACTTATGTTTTCTGCATAAAAAGCTAGGGTTATGGAGAAGGAATGAGTAAGGCACATGAGAATCACTTAAGTAAATTCTTCATCTTTGCATGTATCAGTTTTGGTTTGTTTGGGTTTTTTTTCTGGTGCACATCTATTTCTTAATGTTTGGAACAGGAACTTTTTTAAAAACCTGCACATATTCTTATTCTTTTGGTTTAGTATAGCTAATTATATATAAAGATTTGAATGTAATTTCATAAGCAGAAACCTTAAATGAGGATGTGATGAATCAGATGAATCATAGAATGGCTTATGTTGGAAGGGACCTTAAAGATCATCTAGTTCCAACCCCCCTGCCATGGGCAAGGATACCTCCCACTAGACCAGGTTGCTCAAAGCCTCATCCAGCCTGGCCTGGAACACCTCCAGGGATGGGGCATCCACAACTTCTCTGAGCAACCTGTGCCAGTGTTTCACCACAGTCATAGCGAAAAATGTTTTCCTGATATCCAATCTAAATCTACCCTCTTCCAGTTTGAAGCCGTTACCCCTCATCCTATCACTACATGCCCTTGTAAAAAGTCCCTCTCCAACTTTCCTGTAGGTGCCCGTTAAGTACCAGAATGCCACTATAAGGCCCCAGAGCCTTCTCATCTCCAGGCTGAACAATCCCAACTCTCTCAGCCTGTCTTTCAGAGGAGAGATGCTCTGGCCCTCTGATCATCTTCGTGGCCCTCCTCTGGACTCACTCCACCAGCTCTAGCACTTCCTGTGCTGAGGACTCCAAAACTGGTTGCAGTACTCCAGGTGGGGTCTCATGATAGCAGAGTAGAGGGGTAAAATCACCTCCCTCGACCTGCTGGCCATGCTTCTCTTAATGCAGCCCAGAATACAGTTGGCTTTCTGGGCTGTGAGTGCACATTGCCAGCTCATGTTGAGCTTACAGCCAACACCCCTAAGTCCTTCTCCTTGGGACTGCTCTCAACCCATTCTCCACCAAACCTGTATTTGTGCTTGGGATTGCCTTGACGCACATGCAGGACCTTGCTCTTGGGCCAGTTGAACTTCATGAGGTTCTATGGGCCCACCTCCAAGCCTGTCAAGGTCCCTCTGGATGGCATCCCTTCCCTCCAGCATGTCGACTGCACCACACAGCTTGGAGTTGTCAGCAAACTGGCTGAGGGTGCACTCAATCCCAACATGCATGTCGCCAACAAAGATGTTAAATAGTACCAGTCCCAGTACCAATCCCTGAGGAACACCACTCATCACTGGTTTCCACTTGGACATTGAGCCATTGACCGCAACTCTTTCAGTGTGACCATCCAGCCAGTTCCTTATCCATCGAGTGTTCCATCCATCAAACCCAGATCTCTGCGATTTAGAGACAAGGATGTTGTGTGGGACAGCGTCAAACGCCTTGCACAAGTCCAGGTAGATGACATCTGTTGCTCTCCCCTTATGCACCAATGCTGTAACTCCATCAAAGAAGGTCACCAGATTTGTCAGGCATAACTTGCGCTTATTGAAGCCATGTCAGCTGTCACCAATCACCTCCTTATTTTCCATGTGCCTTAGCAGAGTTTCCAGGAGGATCTGCTCCATGATCTTGCCACGAACAGAGGTGAGACTGACCGGCCTGTAGTTCTCAGGGTCTTCCTTTTTCCCCTTTTTGAAAATGGGGGTTATGTCTCCCCTTTTCCAGTCAGTGGGAACTTCACTGGACTGCCACATCTTCTCAAATACGATGCATAGTGGTGTAGCAACTTCATTCACCAGTTCCGTCAAGACCCGTGGATGGATTTCATCAGGTCCCATGGACCTGTGTACCTTCAGGTTCCTCAAATGCTCTCATACCTGATCTTCACCTACAGTGGGCGGTTCTTCATTGTCACAGCTCCTGCCTTTGCCTTCTGCAACTTGGACAGCGTGGTTAGAGCCCTTGCTAATGAAGACTGAGTCAAAAAAGTCATTTAGTACCTCAGCCTTTTCCATGTCCTGGGTGACCAAGTCTCCTGTTTACTTCCAGAGAGGGCCCACATTTTCCCTAGTCTTTCTTTTATCACTGACATACTTATAGAAGTTTTTCTTGTTGCTCTTGATGTCCCTGGCCAGACTTAATTCTATCTGGGCTTTAGTTTTTCTAATCTGATCCCTGGCTGCTTGGATAGTTTCTCTGTGGTCCTCCCAGGCTACCTGTCCTTGCTTCCACCCTTTTTGCTTTTGAGTGTGTCCAGGAGCTCCTTGTTCATCCATGCAGGCTTCCTGGCTTTTTTGCCTGAGTTCTTTGTTGGGATACATCACTCCTGAGCTTGGAGGAGGTGAACCTTGAATACTAACCAGCTTCCTTGTGCCCCTCTTCCCTCCAGTGCTTTATCCCATGGTACCCTACCAAGCAGATCCCTCAAGAGGCCAAAGTCAGCTCTCCTGAAGTACAGGGTAGTGAGCTTGCTGCGCACCTTCCTCGCTGCCCTATGGATCTTGAACTCTACCATTTCATGATCGCTGCAGCCAAGGCTGCCCTCATGCTTGACATTCCCCATCAGCCTCTCCTTGTTTGTAAGGACAAGTTCCAGCATAGCTCCTCTCCTTGTTGGCTTCTCTACCACTTGGAGAAGGAAGTTGTCATCGACGCATTCCAGGAACTTCCTGGATTGCTTGTGCCCTCCTGTGGTGTCCCTCCAACAGATACTGGGGTGGTTGAAGTCCCCCATGAGGACCAGGGCCTATGAATGCGATGCCACTCCTGTCTGTCTGTGGAGGGCCTCATCCACTGTGTCATCCTGGTCAGGTGGCCTGTAGCAGACCTCCCCTGTAACATCACCTGCTTGTGTGTTCCCTTTAATCCTGGCCCATAAGCTCTTGGTTGGCTTTTCATCCATCCCCAGGCGGAGCTCCATGCACTCCAGCTGGTCATTGACAAGAGGTCAACACCCCTCCTCGTTTCCCCTGCCTGTTCTTCCTAAAGCGCCTGTATCCTTCCATTCCAACACTCCAGTCATAGGAGCCATCCCACCACGTCTCTGTGATGTCAATGTGATCATAGCTCGGGAGGTGTGTGCACATGTCTAACTCCACTTCTTTGTTCCCCATGCTGCATGCGTTTGCATAGAGGCACTTGAGTTGGGTTCCTGTTGAAGCTGACTTATTGGCTGGAGTGGCTGCAACTCCTTCGTGCTGCTCTCCAGGTGGCCTTCCTTTGAGGTATTCTACGTGTTTCCTGTTGACTCCTATTGCCTCTGGAACCCCTGGCTCATCTCCGTAAGACTTCGAGTGTGCTGCAGTGCAGCCAGCACATCTTGGAGCAACAGTCTGAGGGCCCTCTCTAGCACCCCATCCCTCAAACCTTAGTGTGTCGTCCCATGGCTTGTCACGAGCAAGCCTGATAATACCCCTGTCCCCCATCAAGTCTAGTTTAAAGCTCTGTCAATGAGCCCTGCTAGCTCATGAGCAAAGACTGTATTCCCCCTTTGAGAAAGGTGAACCCCATCCAACGCCAGCATGCCTGGTGCCATGTAGGTCATCCCATTATCGAAAAACCCCAAGTTGCAGTGGTGACACCAGCCATGGAGCCAGGTATTAACAGACTGAGTGCATCTGTTTCTTTCAATGCCACTGCCCACAACTGGAAGGAGAGAAGGAAGAATAACCTGGGCCTCAGATTCCCTTTACTAACCATGCCAATGGAGCTCAGTCTTTTTGTTCAGGCAAGACATCATGGATGTGGGCATTAGCCTTTATTGGTCAAGTGATCAAGTGTCCTTATAAATATTTGTCCACTGTTATCTTAATACACCTGTGTGCTGTCACACATCCAGAATTGCTACCTAGGTTGTAATCAGATGTACCTGGTGCTTCAGTTATCTAATCTGGCCTCTGTGTGTCCCCTGTGGCAAGCACTTGGGTCATATGACAGGCAGGGGACAATTGTGGCAGGGAAGGAGCAGTGGGGCCCTTGAGGAAAGAGCTTGGCAAGCAGCAGCTCTAGCCTAAGTTATTCTTATGGACTACTTGGAGTTAGATCACTAGAACGTTGTTTTGTTCAGACTGGACAAAACACTATCTGCTAGAGTTATTAATGCAAATGAAGGCAACCCCCCCTCCCCCCTTACATTCTTCTAACTGTGGGAAGAGCTGTAGTCGCCAAATCCTTTTGTCTCTTAAGAATCAGATTATGATTCCCTTATGCTGCATATATCAATGCAATAGATAGTCATGTAAGTATCTACGCAATTAGAGAACAGCGTTATCCAAAGTTGGCGAAGAGAATAAATATTAGAAAATAATCTTACACACTTTCTCAGTACGTGGTCTTCTGGATATAAGAATTGGGCCCTATTTTTCCAATCTGACTAGTAGCAAAAAAATCAAAATCCTATGTAGAATCCCTGTTAGATCAATTTAAGGAATGAGGAAAAGACAACACCAAGTTGTTTACTCTTCTTTTTTTGAAACACAGTTAAGTTGTTTTAAAATTAGGAAGAAATCTCCCTAAAAGCTATATTTAAGCCTCAGTTGTATATTTGGAATATGCTATGCTATGTGTAGAAGAAAAAGCCTTTTAAAAGACTTTTTCAGAGGATTAAAGATTGGATTTTCATGTAATTTACAATGGAACTATGCATGATTATTAAAATCTGAGAGAAGTTATCCTATAAGGCATAACATCTTGTTTCTGTTCTTTCTTCAGCTATTATTGTGTACCGGTTGCCCTGGACCTGGAAGTGCAGCAAACTCCTAATGAAGTTCATACATGCTGGACTAAATACCATAGCTATGATTCTTGCAATTGTTTCTATGGTAGCCGTGTTTGAATTCCACAATGCCAAGAACATTCCTAACATGTACAGCCTGCACAGCTGGATTGGGCTGACTGCTGTTATATTTTATTCTCTCCAGGTCAGAATCTAACAGTATTTATAAAGAGGTTGTAAATTTGAAGAACGTGTAGAGTAATTCAGGCACAATAGACCCTCACTAATACACTCTAACTACTGGGATACCTATTTTACATTCTGTGATTTGGCAAATTAGCATGTAAATGTGCAAATACTGGATCCTTGACTTCAAAGGAAAATGTATTTTGAAGTATATTTTGTTTATTTCCTGGGATAATGGCAGTTTATTTACTATTCAGTAATACAGTAGTGTGTTTCTAAGTGCTATAAATTGCTGAAGTTAAAGCAAGTGATTTGGTTTGTTGGCAGCATATTTAAATATAATTAGAGCTTTTATTAAGGAAGTCTCAAATGAAGTAATTGTTTTTCTTTTTTTTCCAGCTATCATAATTTTAAGTAGTCGCTTCTTGGCCTCAAGACTTTTGTTTATCAGCAGAACAAATGCAGCAGGCAGCAGTGCAGATCTAAAGGATCTGACATCTGAATGAGCTACTACTGGCTAACCGGTTTTCCTGAACCAGCAAAACTTTGATCAATGTTTGTGTGCATGCTTTTAACTGCTCCTATTGGCAGAAAATTAGAGTTATCATAATCTAAAATGAGCTAACATAGTTAGCGTTTGGCATAACGTTTTGCATTTGGCATAGAAGAGCAGGCATGCCCTGACATTTAGTGTACACATACAGATGTGATTTTTCTGCATATACATTCTGAATTCCATATATTGTATTATTACACTATGGAAATTAATTTTGTTCCTTCAAATTGTCATTCTTAGTTATTTTGCCAAAACACTAAATAGTAAAAAATAAGACTTAATTATCTGGTGTTCAAGCACAGAGAATCTCCAGCTGAGGGATTTGGGTTCTGGACTTTAATCCTTCACTGCTCAGGTTAGGAGGTACAAGAAATAGTGTTGAAATAGTGGTTTTAACACTTAGGAAAAATAAAACATATTGCAACATTGTTGAGTATATTCTTTATAGTTGAACAACAGCTAATGAATAAGAAGGAACAATGTTAAGATTTTCCTTGTCCTCATAATGCAGTTATTTCAGGAAAATCTGTGCTGCCACTATACTGAGCATCAGCATTTTTTTCTAATGGTTAAGATAAAGAATTGCAAATAAGATCTTAATTCTACTTTTCATTTTGCTGCTAGAAACGTGATCAATGACATTTAATGCCTTGCCTGTCTCATCAATAGAACTGTGGTGTTACTTCCTCCAAACTAGCATGTAAGTCTCCACACAGAGACTGATGTTCATTAAGTGATTGAGCACTATTGTTAAAAAACAGTAATAAATTAGTGTCTCTGTTAATAGAGAAGACACTTGGCATTTGCCAGAAATGTCATGGCAATCTCAGAATTGAAAAATTATTGAGGGCAGATGTTCACATAATACTATACCTGCAGGAACAATAGTGTAAATATATTGTATTTAAGCCAAATCTATGTTAATACAGTATAGCACAAGGACATAAATTTAAGAGTAGGGCAGAAATGAAAAATGGAGACTCTCTTCAAAAGCAATGTCTCTGGAAAGAAGTACTCAAAGACAACATGAAGCTCAAAGGGAGTTCTCTCAATGCTGTGACAAAGGAAAAGTAAATTCTCTAATAAGAGATTATCTTAATGTCCATATATGGCATTTGCGAAACTAATATGAAATACTATGTAAAAAAATCAAAAGAAAAAAAAGAAAAGAAAATCTGGAAAATTTGAGAGCTGGAAAAACTGTCTTCCTTGAAAGACTTAAAAAGCTCCAACTGTTCAGCAGATCTAAAGAAGATTAAGAGATGACTTGATTATGGTGTATTAAAAAGCTTCCCAGGGAGAAAATACCAGGCTCTTTAATCCAGCATGGAAAGACAAAACAAGGACTAAGACTGGAAGTTAAAGCAAGATGAAATACAAATTCATGCACTGTTTCTAATTTAGCAGCAGGGGTGAGTAACAGTAGAACAAACTAAAGAAGGGATGCAACCTCAGTATGATTGGGCCTCAATATGACTGAAACCACGTGACATGATGGGTTATCTTCCATCACAAAATTAGTGACAATGGGAGGACTCATGTCCCCTGAATAATTTCACACCACCCACCCACATCTTCACTCTGTAAATGCCAACCGATTGATATATTGAAAGACCACTGCCCTTCTAAAGACATGTACTTTAACTTAACTAAAACTCCATCAAGGTAGAATTATTTAGTCCACTCAAGCCAGAAGGCTAAACTGCCTTCTGATCTTCATTTATGTGAAAATCTATAACAGAAGCAGAGAACAGGACTTGAAGAGACTGGAAAAATATAGCTACTCACACCTTTAATATATTACTGAATTAGTGACACTGAAAACTTGTGTTTCCAATACTTAGTTTGGTTGCAGTTTTAGCATTACCAGTAAGTTTGGACACTGATATTGGGTGGGATCATTTATAAAATATCTCATGTCTGCTTCCCAGGTGCTAATCCAGAATTACTGCTTTGGTTTTGAAGGGAGACACGTTCAGAAATAAAAATGCCAATTCTTTTCAGATTTGTACCTGAAGACGTCTCAAAATGGAATTTTTATGATTATTTTTATTCTGCTTGAGAAGTGCCACTTGTTTCCCATGTAGCTTTAACCATGGATCTGTTTTGTGTTTAGCTCTTCTTAGGTTTCGCTGTCTTTCTGCTCCCTTTTGCTCCAGTTCCTCTCCGAGCAGCTCTCATGCCAATACATGTTTACTCAGGTCTTACCATCTTTGCAACAGTGATTGCAACAGCTCTCATGGGAATCACAGAAAAGCTTATCTTTTCACTGTAAGTATTTTTTTCCCACTTGTTTATTAAGGTTATTCATTGCAAACTGTACTTCCGCTTGCACAGAATAATAACCATTGAGTATTGGTACATTGTTTTGGTTTGGTTTGTTTTAAAAAGACTTCCTAACTAGCAGGACACTGCTGGTTTTAGACCAGTATTGTCTTTAAAACAACTGACCTTTTTTTTTTTCCCCTTCCAAAGGAAAAATCCTGCATATAGTGCATTCCCACCAGAGGCAACTTTTGTCAACTGTCTTGGTCTTTTGCTTGTCATATTTGGTGCACTTATTTTGTGGATGGCAAGCCGGTCCCATTGGAAGCGCCCCCCAGAAGAGAATGCTAAAGTTTTGCGGCCCATTGGAGAGACTCCTGAAGGCACAGAAGCAGAATCCACCATGACAGACGGCAGTAATGCAGATAAATCTGATCTGAGGATCAATAGTGAAGCAGCCAGAAAACAAAACCTCAAACTCGATGAAGCAGGGCAACGATCAACTATGTAAAGAAACTACACAGAATAACAGTACTATTATGCTGCCAATACCCTCTGGTTCCTTCCAATTTAGTTGTGTTGATATATAAATAGGTTGGGGTTTTATGTATGGCTTGCTCAAAGATACTCAAGTTTTCTGCATATGAATTTAAATTCTAGTAAGTCCCAAACATATTATATTAATTCATGGTCAGTCCTCATTTAAAAAATGAGAGCATGAATGTCATCACATAATGGGAAACTCACATAACTGGAAAATGTTTTCCATATTACTTCTTCATTTAATGCTTATATCTCTTATAGTCATGGAAAGTTAACAAGATTGAGACTAAATGTTGCTCTGAGTGATTTTGTAGTTTATAAATCAGTCATGAAGTATACCAGACAGCAGAATTTAGTTGGTCACACATAATTTTTATGGTAATGTTCACTTTTTTTAAAGCTCTGATTTCTCAAACTGATTAACCCCCTCACCAGCTGCTAAAATCTATGGGATTTGAGGTCAATCAGCACTTTGCAGAGTTGCACCATTAAAACGTTTAGTCTAAAATTTTTAATTCAAAAAAAGAAATGAAAGTTTGCCTGAAATCTTTATTAAATGTTATGTTTCCTTTAAAAACTTACATGTTTGGGGTTTTTTTTTAATCTGTTGACTTTTAACCAACTCTACCAAATATATTGTATATGGAAAACATTTGGCTTTGGATTATCTGTGATCATTACTGAAATCTAAGGAGATTGTAAAACATCCAAATCCAGAATTTGTCTTATTTGGAAAGCTATAGATACACACTTAGAAAAATATGTATCACTTAAACCAAGTCTTCCTTTTAGCCCAGAAGGCAGCATTTTACTATCTTTATCTGATTGCGCAGTTCTGTTGATTTATGGCACTAGACTAGAAACTAGGAGGTTAGAAAAGAGAAGACTGCTAGCAATATCACAGAAGAAAGGAGCTTGAAGTGAGAAATACTTCCTCCAAGAAACAGCTGAGCTTTTCTGATTTGACTAAAATGCTACCCGTTAACCAAAAGCCAATTTTGGTTTCTCCACACTGGTGTCAAAATCATTATTGTCACAGACGTGAAGACATACTTAAGTCCATAAGGAAACTATATAAACTCTATGACTTTTTAATTTGAAATTAAAGTGTTAAATAATGCAGTTTGAGTCTCTACTGGCACTTTACTTTTATAGCTCTTTCCAGCAATTGGACTATTAATGTATTATGCTCATTCATTATTTTCACAGCTATAAACAATACTTATTTTTTACTACTATAGAAGAATAATTATATTAGATTATTTTGATTGCACATGTTAAAAATGATGAGCCTTTCTTTTATAATCTCTTGTAAAACCTGCAAGTCCAAATTTACCACTGTTCCTGTTGCATTATAGACAGTTTCAGGCAGCATACAATTTCCTATTTTTTAAAGACTACATAAATTTTTATCCACTTCGGCTTTTTGAAATGCTTAAACACATTAAACTTTAGCAAATGTGCAATTTTTGCAGTTCAGTGTTGCATTAGTACAAAAAATTTTGGTCATGAGTTATTTTGGATCACAAAGACAAGAAGCACCTCAGTTCTTGTTATTTGATTTGCAATAACATTTAATTATTTGGTGAATGCAGTATAGAAAGCTAGCGTAGAAACTATTTGAAAAACTTTTCTGCTGTACCATTTGGTCCTCAAGGACTACATCCCAGATTTTTCACTTACATATGTTTGTGGATGACTGGGACCCACCTAGCATTGGTGTATTGCTTCATTTGAGAAAATATCTGCTTTTAAATGCCTTAGTGTAGAATTCAGGTATGACAGAAGGAATACTATCTTGTTGTGTGAGCACTCTTCCAGTCCCACTATGTGCAATGGATCAGACAGCTTTTTTACTGTTTTTCAAGTTCCAAACAATTATCTGTCTTCCCTGAAATTGTTCTGCGCAGCTTCACCATAAAATCCAAATTGTACTAATAGCAGCTTTCTGAGAGAAAAACAAGAGCACTTGTTTACATGACATTAGTGCTCAACTGACACGACATGACTATGTTATGCATCCTATTACAAATTTATATATTGAACATTAAGTAGGAAGAGGGATTTGCAGTAGCTTCTGGAGAACACTATACTGTCTTTTCTTCTGATCTCAACAAGTCTGCTTTTGCTAAAATCAGTAAGCATCTAACAGCTGGTGGATGCATGTTTAGTCTTTGTGAGAGATGCTCTGTTAACACTTTTTAAGTATAACCCATGAAGTAAAGGAATGAACTCAACTGTTCTAGTAATTTACTATGCTAGCTTTCTATACTGCACTCGCACAAGCAACAGCATTTTAAGTTGGTATGTATTGGCCTGTTACTCTGTCTCATCCACCTGTGAAAATGAGCTCATTCAATCCTTGCATTTTACTAAGTCATCTAATAAAAGAGGGCGTTTGTGTGGAAGGTAGTCACTTGTCTAAGGATTGTTCTGGAAGAAACTCTAACTGTACAGTATATTGGGGAAAAAACTCAAACAATCCATTATTTCATTTGTTACAACACTAACTTGGATGTATTGAAATCAACAGCTTCTAGGTGAATGGTTCTATATGCTGTTAAAGTTAAGCTACAGTAACCAGTATGCCTTCTGTTTTCCATTTTATTGCATGTACTGTTCAAGGGTAATGATACTTGAAAAAGAATGGTGGCATTTCTTTACTTCTCTATTCTGATGGTATAAAACTAATTGAAAATCAAGGATTAGCAACCTTTTGAGGGTAGTCTCCCACAGTATATATTTATTTTTCAACTTTGGGGTTAAATGTGATAGTAGAAACTCAGTGGGAGCTGGAAGATTCCACTCTGGCAAATTATCATAATCAGTGATATCTCATGTATATGAACTGCGGGCTTCTGGCAGTTTTGGTCTTTGGAAGGTCCCCGTGAGATGTGGTAGCTGTGAGCTCCTAACCTTGCTCAACCTTGGTGTGTGTGTAACTCAAAACAGACAACATGCTACAGACTTTTGGCTTCTGTTCTAAAGTGATTAAAAAGGTCTTTAAGTATCCTTCCAGCATATGAGGTTAGTTCAAGTGCTAAATAAAAATACATAGGACTTTGGAAAGTAACTTTCTCTGGAAAAAAACATATTCCTAAAGCTGCTTCTCAAAGTGGCCTTCCATTAACCTTCCTTTCATGCAACTTTTCTTACCCGTATTTATGTGTAATAGTAGCAAAACGGGAAATAAAAAGGTGTATTTTCAAAGATATAAATGGAAGGTAGAACCCTAGGTTTTTTTCAGGATTTTTCTGCATGTTTGGAAATCTTCTACATTGTTGTCTGTACAGGGACATGATTGTAGAGCTTACATTCCGAGTTTGGATTCCTATAACAACATAGGAAGTTACAAAACCTAACATTAAAAGTGCTATTTTTTTAAGATGCTTGAAAAAAAAGCTATTTTTTAAATGTATTTACATGCTGTCATGCAGTACTGCACACAGAAGAACAGTGTTTTTTCCAACATTAATGAAACTGAGAAATTATTATTACAAATTAGATTTTAAAATTGAATGTAATTACATGTACACTTCTTACTACATGTAACCAAGAAGATTGCATACGATATTGTAAATACGGATTACTTGTTTACACGGATATTTTATTGAGAGACTAAAAGATAATACCAAATATTTTCTATTTCAGAAGACTCTTTTGTTTCTCTTTCAGAAAATTGCTTCCTGTGTTTCTAACTGTTCACAAGAACTTAAAGAATTGTTTTATTGTTTTGTTACTCACGGTACTTATTTGTAGATGAAAGCAAATGCTTCATTACAATGTCTATTTTCCTTATTCTTTTTTGTATGTTAATAAAAATTATTTTTCAAGCTTATGATACCACTGAGTACAGATTTATATTATGGTACTAAAATACTACTTTCTAAATTTGGCAAAAGATCAAATTATTCCCATGAATACTTTTTTGAAAACAGGAGGATAATCGTGCAAAATTTCTTAAATATTTCTTAATTCCAAGTATTCCTGATGATCTTCCTGATGAAATTTATACATTCTGTAGTGTTAGAAGGATAATCAGGATATAATGGAAAGTGAAGGAATTCACTGTATAAAGAAAGAAACTGTATTTCACCTTTTGATCATAATAGAAATTCCCGTAACAGTTGTTAGAGGGGAAAAAACCCAAAACTATCCTTAGTCATGAGATTGCCATAGCAAGTAAGGGAAGATCATAGATTCTGATGTATAATGGTCACACAGTGCGCTGTAAGATCCAAATACATTCAGATAAATAACAACCAAACTGAACACACCCCATGGAATCTTTTGACCCAGATTTAATACACGCACATCAAGTTATTCATCAATAGGTTAATGATGATTAAATGCTATACATGGCAAAATCATCTATATGAACATCTCTGTAACACATAAGAATTAAGGTATGTTCTTCAGCTTAGATTAATTAGAAACTCTTCTAAAAGTGTAAAGCATAAACTGATTATCCCTGAATATCATACAGGTGTTGGCTAAAACTTTCCAACATCATCATCATCATGCAAGAGTAAAAAATACTGTTACAATCATCAGTATAGTGGAAAACTTGCTGTATTCAAACCTGACAATTCCCTGTTGCTGATAACTTCTCTTAACCATCTCCTGTAGGCTGGATTTTTGGGGGATAGTTCTGGTAAAATAGTCCATATTTTTGCAATAAATCAATTATTACAAAATTCAATAAAAGCTCAATTGTATTCACACTTGAAAGTGGGGGACTCAAAATTTTTGCAGGAGGACTGCATTTGTGTGGAGAAGTGCTTTTTGTAAGTAGTCGATGGAACCCTTGTAACTTGTGTACAGATTCTTGCATTGTGTTACAGTACAAGCAACACTTTTGATGTCTGTAAGAATAGTGGGCAGTAATGAGGGGTAAATTCCTATACAGGAAGAGACTGAAGCTAAGGTCAAAGAAATGGATGACAACCATTCCGAGTGATGAGGCTAACAGAAGAGAGAAGGTAAAGTTGAGAAAATCCAGTTTCTACTGTATGTGTATCAGAACTTTTGTTTTAACGAATATGACAAGGCCACAGTTAAATCTAATAGACTAAGTAGAAACAAGTGGCGTAAATTTCAATGAGCTCACTTATATTTGCCAAATATGGTGGTCATAGACTACCAAACAACATATGTTAGCTTGGGGCTTGCGTTTAAAGTTAAGTCCATGGCCATGTATACTGACTACTCACTGGCTCTCAAATTCCATCTTTTGCCTATCATCAAGTCAAGCAATAGCTATAAATAGACCTATCAGAAAATGGATAAGTTGTGAAAATGTTTGCAATTTTTATTACAATTTTCACTAGCATTTCATTCCAACAACAACAAAAAAATCATCTAGCGCTACTCAAAGTCTGCAGGATATTATTAAATAATGTGATTAGTGAGCATATTTTCAAATATTTTTGTAGCAGATGATCCTTCTCATATGTGTATACAAGCAGTAATCCACTAGGTGGCAAGCACTACCAAAACGGCCTTTGGCAGATGCTAGTCTAGCATTGCTTTAGATAATACAATGGGATGACTCATCTGCCTTCAAATAAAATTACAAGGTTAGTAGACATAAAACACAGTCATGTCAGAATTTATATATTTAGTTCGATATTCTTTTAAAGGATCCACTTAAAATACAGTATTTCTTAATCTCTGATGTTGGAAATGGTTCTTTATTGTGCTCTACCTCAGACTTAAACTCTGGTGTGTAAGTGCGAGTACAAGCTCAGTTAAAAGATGCAACAAAGAGAACATAAGAGCATGAAAGTTTAGGGATAAGCTTATATACAAGATATGAAAGCAGCAAGAATTAGAAAAAAATAGGAACTTCCAGTACTTTTGCCATTTGATCTTGCAGTCTCACGAAAAATGTGACCCTGAAAAAGTGAACATTAGTGCCAATTTCAAATAAACAAAAAGTAAAGTTATCCCCTCTCATACATGCTAACAGCTTCTATTCTTAATTTAATGTTTGTGGATACTGACTTTCTAAGCAGGCTTGGGGATTACTTACGAAGGAGGCTTTTGTACCTAAGTTTTCTGATATATTCCACTGAATATACTTCAGTTTCAGTACCACCAAAAGCAATTTTGTACATGGTACACTAGTAACTAGTACTACCTTTTGATTTTATTTGCTTACCTGTCCTCTCAAGCTATACTGGAAGATATTTTGTCTCCTATAGCTATGGCAGTGATTTAATGGTGTTAGTAACAGTGGGAGTACTGATGTAGACAGGGCACCGTGGTTTTTCACAAAGCTTAGTATCCATGTTTAGGTCAACAAAGTAGCAAAATTCAGTGTAATTCTGACTCTCCAGGACATTACTCTCATTATTGCTATGACTACTGGGTCTAGTAGAAATACTACGTTAAAAGACCTCCAGTATAGGTATTATCCTAGCAATTCAGCTTGAGTGCTTGATCTTTTTGTTAAAAATATCAATTGCTGTTGCAGTTAAGGGATAGCTCATAGCTCACAGCTCACTGTGGCAATGGGAGCACTAATACTGTCTGGCTACTTTTTCTGTGCAGATATAGAGAACGGGATTAAAAATAGAAGAAAATTTACATGAGTGTTCATTGCTGTTATTACTGCATCTGTAATGAGGAATTTGAACACAAGTTCAGTATGAGACAGACCCTGAAATCATTTCAGTCTGTCCTAAATGCAAAGCTTCTAATTGATAATAATTTATATAATGTTACAACTGTCAGAGCCCCGAACACACTAATAGGCCTTAATGGCCCTGACCAGCCTCACCTGGGACCCTCACCCACACCCCTGCCCACGAGTCCAGGGGCTCTAACTAAGCTCAGCCTGAGTGCTTCAGTCCTTGCCTGTGCCCCATCGGACCTGACTTCCTGGCCCGGTTTCTGCCTGTCCTGGTTTGAGGTAAAACAGAACCAATTTTCTGTTCAGTAATTTCATTTTGCAGCTAAGCCTCTTCTAACTAACTGAACTCTCTGAAATTAACAGCATATTGTCCAGACACTGTTTGCTCCCAGAGTGATAGGACCTGATTGTTTCTAATTTATGCCAAGGCATGGTATGAAGAGAGGCTCCTGCTTATACCCATTGCTATAACACCCAAGGGCAGCTCACTTTGTTACTTGCCCCGTTGGAGGGTTGGAAGCAGAAGAGCGTAGGGGGATCCTACCTGCAGGGAGGAGCAGACAGGACAGGTGATCCAAAGTGTCCAACAGGGTATTCCATCCCATCTGCCTCATGCTCAGTATAAAAGCTGAGGGATCAAAGGGCCAGTTCTCTCTTTCTTCAATGGCCAGCATCCAAGGGGGACTCTGTCTGTTTGCCTGCCTCTGATCCCGATTCAAAAATTCCTGAATCCAGATCTGGGATCCAGTTCCCATCCATCACTGAGCACAGTCTGGGGCTTTCCCCATGCCTGTCGGTAACGTGACTGTCCTCCTGGAAGCTTCACATTGGTTTTGTATATACTTCATTATTTTCTTTTTATTTTATTTTATTATTAATATTTCATTAAAGTAGTTTAGTTTTTTCTAAACTCGTAAGTCTCTTTTCTCTCTCTTCCTCCTCCCCCTGAAGGGAGATGCTCTCCCTTCTCTGAAAGGAGAGAGGTCAGACAACATCTGTCATTCATTTCAGTGGCCAGTCCAGCCCAAACGACTACAATACCTGACCCCGTTGCCATGGACCTGCCCAGGGACCTGGGTTCTGACCCTCAGTGGGTCTGGTTATGACCTGTGGATTGACTTTCCAGCATGACTGTCGACCTGCCTCAGCACCATGAACTTGCCTGGTGATGTTGAACCTGGTTGCCATTTCCATGCCTGCCCTGCTCCCAGCCAGCCCTTGTTGCTCCCTGACAGAGATCTTCTGATCTATTCAGCCTGGACGCTGAACTGGGTAGATCAGTCTTCATGGAGTATTTGCTGTGGACAAGCAGTGGCTTCTCCTTTTATAACTATTTCTTCTCTTCATATGGTTTTATGGAAATACTTTGCTTAAAAAACCTTAAAGTTACATTTTAGTTATAATTCACAAATAATGGATGATGCATATGGAGTGAAGAAAGATGTTTGCTGGACTCAATAAAAAATAAAACACTTTTTTTTCTGTGTTTACAGAGTAATACGAAATGATACCATCACTTCACAGGTCTCCATGTCTAGTAAGGTAAGCAGCTGGAAATGTATGAGTATGCTTCTTAAAGTTTGTGGCAATGTAAAATCAGAGATAAATTTTGTCCTCGCTTTATTGCTGTTATGGTTTGAGAGACCCATAACAATTTGTTGTCATTTAGACAATGATTCTATCACCCAATGACCCTTCCCCACCCGGAAAAGGGAATCAGGGAAAAGCAAGGAAACCCAGGAGCTGAAGTATAAACAGATTTAATAGAATAAGATTAGATAATTAACATCTGAGATAACTAACAGCACTAAAGAACTGATATTGATCCCAACACCAATACAGAATATGCAAAGATTATAGTCAGCCAATTATATCAGTAGGAAGCTGTGCACTCCCAGCAGTGGACAGCAAATGTCAGACACTGCAAGTACTATGGCTTCAGGGGGAGGAGAAGGCCTTGGGAGTCCGCCACCAGGGCACGAAGTTCTCAGGATGGCAGCCATCAAGGGAGAGAGAGAACTTCGCAGCAAACTTCCTAATTTATAGTGAATGTGACGTTGATGGTATGAAATAATCCTGTTGGCCAGCTTGGGTCAAGTGCCCGGGTCTTGCTCCTCCTCACCCCCACACCTGGCAAGCTCAAAAACACTGAGACCTTGAGACCCACACACCATAGCTGGCTGTAAAGTAAATATTTTCACAAATTCAGACACGGAGTCTTCTAACAGTGCGGTTTTCCCAAGTATTAGAATAGAAATTAGCCCTGTGTCACTCAAACCAGGACAATTGCATACCATAAGCAGAAGTTGCAAGGGCTGTGCAAAACAAAACTGCAGCAGCTTTCAAAATGCTGCAGTAGAAAGCTTCCTAGCTCTTTTGTCTGCACTGACAGTTCTACAGCTGATGACTGAAAATAATGACTGCTGCCCAGCAAAGAAGGCAGTGTTATACATGGATTTGGATGAACTGCTCTCTGCTACCAAGCAGTGGGACCCTGCCAATGGCACTACAAAAGCTTGGGAAGGATTTGG
The DNA here is from genome assembly GCF_000708025.1 of Charadrius vociferus. NCBI lineage: Eukaryota > Metazoa > Chordata > Aves > Charadriiformes > Charadriidae > Charadrius > Charadrius vociferus. The sequence continues at coordinate 3,014,730 of NW_009646928.1, read as the reverse complement.
CTGCCCACAAGACTCTGCATGTATAACCAAAAGCTGTATTTGGCTCAAAGAGTTTGCATACGGACCTCAGCACTGCTATTCTATCCTCAAATAAATGAGAGAAAGTTCACAAGCAACACAGACAGTCAGCCACTCACACACCAACAGGGGTTCAAATCCCCCACAGTAATGTTACTCCACTTCGAAAATACATAGTTTTAAGTAAGAATTCCTTCCAGAGTTTTTAGTGGACTTCAGAGACAGTAGAGTTCAACGTTATTCCAATCTCTGACTGTACCTGTACTCTGTACCTGCGTTTTCTATAAGGTCAAATATTCTGGCACAAATTACATATAGTGCTTGTTTTGATTTCTTCCTTGCTAAGCTTACATCAGGCATCAGGGAGACTTGCATACTCTGTTTCAGCCTCTTTGTAATTTTCAATTGCTACTCAGGTACTAACACAAAAATGAATACAGGAACCTCTATCAGGCAATCTACACCTGGTTTGAGCTCTTCACAGCAATGCCCAGGTCTCCTTCCTATGTTACGAGGTGATTACAATCCTGTGACAGTTCAGACATTTCTTCACGTTTTCCCCAGAAATTGCATTATTTTGCACTTACCAACATTAAGCTTTCCAAGCCACCGAGTTACATGCGCTCCGTTAACTAAATAACATTTCTTTCTTATTCCAAGCTCCCTTCTCCCGCTCTTCTAAGGACATAGAATCATAGAATGGCTTAGGTTGGAAGGGACCTTAAAGATCATCTAGTTCCAACCCGCCTGCCATGGCCAGGGACACCTCTCACTAGACCAGGTTGCTCAAAGCCCCATCCAGCCTGGCCTTGAACCCCTCCAGGGATGGGGCATCCACAGCTTCCCTGGGCAACCTGTGCCAGTGTCTCACCACCCTCATAGTGAAAAATGTTTTCCTGATATCTAATCTAAATCTACCCTCTTCCAGTTTGAAGCCATTACCCCTCAACCTATCGCTACATACCCTTGCAAAAAGTCCCTCTCCAGCTTTCTTTTAGGCCCCCTTCAGATACTGGAAGGCTGCATTTTATTCCTAACTCTGTATTCCCTGAATCTCTGCTCTAGCAAACAAAATCTTTATATCTTCAATTAAGTTTTCTCTGTTTTATAACCCTGGTAATCATTCTCCCATTTTGCGGAGGGCAAATCAGTTTGGTCTGAATAAGACAGTTCCTCCTAATGCCTCAAAGGACTAATTCACTCTGAAGTAAGCTCTTGTGGAATGTAATAACTGGATACAAAGACATTTTGTACATCAGTCCAATATATACAAATTCAGATTAAATTACAAACCACACTTTTAGTTTTATTATGTTGTCAACATGTTTATATGATAGTTATTTGTACTATACTTAGTCTTCCTTTGCCTATCTCTAAACATTTAGAATACCCCTAATGAAATTACTAGTAATATTTTTTAATATGTAGGACTGTAATAATAAAGAATACCTTGGGGTTTTGATCTAACATCTTGAGTCTTCAATTAAAAATATTTTTGTGGCTTTAGAGTCAGTCTGTGTGTAAAATACATAAAATCCATCCCCTCAGCTACATCCAACAATTTTTCATTACTTTAAAGCTATAATTTGAGGTCTGACCCATTTTGAGAGAAGACAGCTTGTGTAGCCTCTATGCAAAACACTAGGAAAAGCAGAAACTTCAATTTGTTCTCGTTATAGATTTGTTTATTCTGAAAGCTTTGAAATAAAAGGCTTTGAAAGGCTGGCGAGCTTGCTGAACAATGAGTTGCTATTCTTTGAAGGCATATTATCTTAAAAATAACAAGAAAAACTGAGTGTTTCTAATGAGTAGAACTCTTATTTTTGAGAGAAAATAAATGGAAGAGTTTGAGAGGATGTTTTTTGTTGTGTTTTTCGTCCTCCTGGGACTGCCTGTTGCTCTTATGTGAAAATTTCCTGCTGATTTGACTTTTTATTCTGCTGTGAGACTGATGCCAAGATTTACATGATTGTTGTGGATAGGAACTGGATTTAGCATAAGGAAGATAACTGCTTTTCCCCTAGGGAGAGACAGAAAAGGGAGAGACAGAGTGGGGCACATAGACAATATTATCTGAAGCTATATTCTTGGTCAATTATTTTATTCAGCCTCTATTTTAGATTATGCTGCAACTAATAAAAGGCAGAAAAGCTACTGGCCTCAAGCCAGGAACACAGATAAGCTAAGAAACTATTTGTGTTTTAATGCAAATGTCCAACTATAATGGAAAGCAATATACTGTTTTTATAGAGAGCTGACCATAGTGCCTCTTGTAACATTTGTGTAATTACGAAAAAATGTCATTAGAATTTGCCAGGTGGAGATTTGCCTTATATGCAGGGTCCTTCAGCAGAGAGAAAAGGGTGATTGTAGAACCGTGCATCACTACAGTTATTTTTGCAATTCATGGTCTGTATAGTCTTTTTCGCATTCTTTGATTTCGGATTACAGGCTCTGAATGTTAAAACAGGGGTTAAGATTTTTGCTTATATGGCAGACTTGTGCAACATGAAATCATTTACAGCCAGTTGTCAGACTGTTGTCTTTTGTTAACCTACAGCACCTATGGAAAATGCAGTGTTTTGAGATACTGAAAAATGTTTGCATCACAATGCAGGGAACTTCACAAGCAAAGCAAGACTCCACAGCAAGCAGACAAGAAATACTGAGGGCACAAGGCAGTTTGAGGGAGTTGAGCACTGAGAGTGTATAGGTTTTTAAATGTAATTATTAACAGATCATTTAACAAAATTTTGGTAATTTTTCTAATTAAATCATATACACCAAATAAATACAATTAAATCCCATAATTAGTCAGTAATCAAACAGACCAGGAATAGATATCATTTTGGTCTAAAAGTTTAAATCCAGCAATTGGAAGACAGTACATATTAGAGAGGTAAATATTCTGGAGTTCCTGAACTAGATGTATAAAGTAGAAAAATGGGTAAAAATTCCCGATCATTCCCTTTTCCTTTGGTTAGTTGCATGGACTACAGCTTATCCTGACATTAAAATAAACTAGAATGACTGATTTTATGTTTTTGCATCTTCTTGATTGTACAGTTATGGTGATCTCATAAAATTTAGTTATTAAGGATAACTGATCCTTTAATTAAGTTGTGCCTGTTGCAGTACAGGTTTTGCTGCTAGAAAATAGGATATTTGAGTTACTCATTTATCACCTGCAAAATTTTCAAAGGGCATTTCTTGAAAAAAAGTGTCATCTTAGGGCCACTGACAAGAACTGCTTGGTATTTTTGCATATGCTAAAGATTACCTTTAGTATCAGTTGAATAGAAATTTTAGCAAAGCTAAATTTGGGGTATAAAGACAAGCTTCCTAGATTTTAGAAGTTTATCTGAGCAATTGGTACTACCCAAAGTCTTAGCAAACCCTCCATTCTACTGAGACTCCCCTGAACACAGAATTATTTTGAAGAGAAACCTAATAACCTGATACATTGCTACAATACTACCATGAGGGTTATGGCATTATTTAGCATTATTAGATTATTAGCATTGATCTACCCTCTAGAACCATTTATTTTCTTTTCAAAACACGGTAAATCGAGACTTGGTTTTGGGTGTTACATTTTCCCCCCTTCTAGAATGGAGAGACGACACAGAGCTTCCCTGTTTCAAAACCTCATATTTATTTTTTTAATACCTCCTGCTCTGTCACATTTGACTTTAATTTCTCTTTCATCGGGAGGAGAACACTATGGGGAACAACAGTTGCCTTATTTCTCCCCTCTCTATTTTCCATGGCTGGCTAATGAGGTTTCTAATGATGAAATTCAGGGCAAGAGGTCTTACCAGGAAGTTCAGAGAGTATGAAGTCCAGCTCCTGTGAACTATTCTGACTTCCTAAAAATCACTGGTTGTAGGCCTTTAATCAATAATTCCCATATCAGTTCAGGAATTGTGCCTCAAGCATACAGAAAAAAAAGGCAATTAAAGAATTTAGATGATAGAATACTCCTCCTACCCTAGATACATTGTTCCAAATTGTAATGAATCAAAAAATTTTGAAGTACATAATTAATAATTTAAATTTATGTATCTTCAACTTTTGTTCTTTGGATTTTATGCTTTTATCTGGTAACCAAAGGAACCTCTACTATCAGCTGTTTTCCTTCTACATAGATATTTATAATTGTGACCAGGGCAACTCATTATCTTTTCTATGAAGCTAAATGGGGAGTCTGCATATCAAAAAGGTAGACTGTAGGGAATAAAATGTTCATTCTTCTGTCCAAAATGAAAGAACCCACCTCACAAAATTGACTACACAGAGGAGGATCACTTTACACCCTTACAGAGGCCTACAACCAAACTAAAACCTTTAATAGCTCAAGCTTGGGCTTGCCACTGCTAGCTCAAACTGGCACCATATTCATTATGTTCCAACAGAGTCCAGCAGGCTCAGTGCAGAGGCAGAACGAGTTCACATTTATTCCTCCAAAATACCCTATAAAACTATCCTATACATGACAAAGGTGGCTTTAGGACCTCTTTGAGATATATGTGCTACCATAAATTTTCACAATTTCATCTGAAAAATAAAGTCTTCTTTAGTTTTGTAAAGAACTGTCTTTCATAACAGGATAACAGGTCACTTTCTTTCCAGTGGTTCTTTTGGCCATTTCATTGATTCGTATGGTTCAATGCAGGACTGGGACAAAACTACCAGCAGCTGACAGCACTTCTTCGCCTCAATTATTTTCTACACTTGCAGCACAAGTCAGCGAGGTGACATGAAGATGAAAGACAATTCATCAGATTGATCAGAAAGACAAAACATCACATCTTATTTCCACCCAACACAGAACCCTGTACAATGAGATTTTTTAAAAGAAACCAGCCAGCCATGATTACAGTTAGCAATATAACCAGGAGAACCTTTCCGAAAGGCAAGGAAAAAGTGCCAATGAAAAGGAAACAGTATATGTAACTATATATATACCACATCAGTGGAAACTAGCTAGAAACATAGCGCTTTCCTATAAAACACAAAAAAATGTCCAAACTTCTAAATGTATGTGCAAACTGGATTTCAAGCAGAAAACCAGAAGTCTTGCTGGCAACTTCCCAGGTTTTCCAGACTGCTACTGCTTTATTAACTGAGTCCTATTGAGCTACTTTTGCAAAATGACAAGTACGTTGCTCCTACACTTAATAATAAAATACAAATAAGTAAATACTGCAAGAATATTTTAAAGAGTATTACTGCATGGTGTTTCATACTGGGTAAAAAAACCTGGAAGATAAACATGGGTGTCTAACAGTATATAATGCCACCTTCCACTACCACTGTCATCTACATCAATCATCTATACAATTGGAAATTTAGAGATGTCAAATGATGCTATATCAATTAATTATGTAAATGTCACTGGTTAAGCAAATCATTCCACATGAGTTTTCGGGCACTCAGTTTTGCTGAGTATGACCGACATATCTTATCTCTGGCAAGAGACTGTTTTAACATAGTTTCATTTGACAACTCATCAAATGGCTCTTGATTGCTAGACTTTGTCTCATTTTCCTCTTTCTCTGCCTGGTTGTAGCAGTGGTCTACCAGCAGGTCTAGCTTCATCCACTGCCAGGTTCAACTGAGTGTTCAGACCTGGAATGAGGAGCTAGTCCAGTTTCTGGTAGACACGCAAAATAGGTAGCAGAGATAAACCACTGCAGTGTGTTGTTCCATACATATTTCCTGAAATATTTGATTTGGGTATACTTTCTTCTGTATTTGGAAAACACAGATTTCTGCATCGCCGAACAAATACTCATATGTCAGAGACTCTTGGAGTATGTTATTAATTTGTCACGGTCTGAGACTCAAAGGTACAAGCATGGATATTCTCACAAACAAGCTTATCTGCTCTTTGTGACTTAATGGATTTTTAGCATAAAGTTTTGCAATGAAAAAAACTCACAGTGAGGTACTCATGCAATATGCAACCCTATCTGTACATAGGCAGGTGGTCTCCAGTTAATTCAGAATTACATGGAAGGACGATGAAGTGAAGAAAAGTAAACAGGTAGGCAACCTTTACAGCTGTTCTCCATTCCAGAGACTGCTACTCTCTAAGTACTGTTTTGGACTGCCATGATCGCTTTACAGTTCCAAAGCAAACTGATGATCAATAGTTGTAACAGTCTTACAGTGTAATGAAATATACTATAGGACATCAGAGGAAACAGAGAGAGACCAAGGCAGGTACTACTTTTTAGACTGAGATTTCCAAGTATTGAGATACTTCTTCAAGTGGAGTTGGAATGAAACTCCAATTACAAAAACTCTACCAACATATTACAATAAACTAATCCGGTAATATAAAATTCAGGCACCAAAAAAGACAGAAACTAAAGTTTTGTAGAACATGGTGATAATTTCTGACACTGACTAATCTACCAAATTCTAAGGTATCTATAAAACTATAATTTGACACAATTCAATAAAATTTAGCTTTTTATTTGGAAGCCAGATGGACTCTAGAATCATAGAATCATTTAGTTTGGAAAAGCCCTTTAAGATCATTGAGTCCAACCACAAACCTAGCACTGCCAAGTCCACCACTAAAGCATGTCCCTAAGCACCACATCTACACATCTCTTAAATACCTCCAGGGATGGTGACTCAACCACTTCCCTGGGCAGCCTGTTCCAGTGCTTAATAACTCTTTTGGTGAAGAAATTTTTCATAATGTTCAATCTAAACCTCCCCTGGCACAACTTGAGGCCATTTCCCGTTTCCTCTTCTCTTATTGCTTGTCACTTGGGAAAAGAGACCAACTCCCACCTCGCTCCAACCTCCTTTCAGGTAGTTGCAGAGAGCGATAAGGTCTCCCCTCAGCCTCCTTTTCTCCAGGCTAAACAACCCCAGTTCCCTCAGCTGCTCCTCATAAGACTTGTTCTCTAGACCCCTCACCAGCTTCACTGCCCTTCTCTGGACACACTCCAGAACCTCAATGTCTTTCTTGTAGCGAGGGACCCAAAACTGAACACAGCATTCGAGGTGCAGCCTCACCAGCGCTGAGTACAGGGAGACAATCACTTCCCTAGTCCTGCTCACCACACTATTCCTGATACAGGCCAGGATGCCGTTGGCCTTCTTGGCCACCTGGGCACACTGCTGGCTCATATTCAGCCAGCTGCTGACCAACACCCCCAGGTCCTTTTCCCCCGGGCATTTTTCCAGCCACTCTTCCCCAACCCTGTAAGCGCTGCATGGGGTTGTTGTGACCCAAGTGCAGAACTACTTTACTTCCTCTGCATTTGAAGCTCCCTCATATCTCTAATACACAAGAAATTAAAGTCTGACCTTAGTTATACACTCCAAATATTAACTTAAAGAAATCGAGTTACTTCAGAGTTTATGGACATAAGCTCCTTAACATGACTGTACTTCACAAGTAAACAAACTATCAATACAAATTGTGAAGAAAGAAAAAGAACAAAC
>NW_009646928.1:3005207-3007183 GCF_000708025.1 Charadrius vociferus | reverse complement strand
CTTTTACACATCTTACTATGTATCTAGCTGGTTTATTTTATTTCATTTTATTTTATTTATTTTGTTTTTTATTTTAAATGTATAACTAGCTTCCACAGCCCTTTATAGCAAAATATTTCCCTTGGCTCATAGAAGTTTTTTGGTAGTAGAAATTTTCCACTTTTTGTTGATCCAGGGAAGCTGCAGTAATACAACTATTTGAAAAGGAAAATTCGATGGCTTTGCACTGTTCACAATATTTGCATACCTGAGGTTTTTTAACTCATTCCTATGAAGAGTAGCGAAAGGAAGGAACTCTGGCTATATACTTTGAGTTTAGACATCTTTTAGAATGCAAGAATTAACACACAGTGGTGCAGGTACATACACACACAAACACACATGCATATGGCCAGCTGGTGCTAGCTACTCTGTAGGAGACAGACATACATTCTGAAGTCCGAATCTTTCAAAACAGCTTCTGATGCTGTGTAAGTAAAAATCTTGTAATAGGCTGCACATCATGCAGGTGTACATAAGATGGCAGGTTTTGTTCCAGGCAGTAGGTAATTTAAGATATCTAAAAGCCAGCATTTGAGCCTACAGTTTGTCACGATGCAAAATTTACGGGTTAACTTTAACACCTTAAAAAAGTTAGCTATAAACATAAAACATGCTAAATCTATTATTTTTGCCAAATGTCAAATTGTCTTTTATTTTGGACTATTAAATTACATGTCTAATAACGGCCTAATAAATCACCTCCAACTGCATGAGCAACTGTAGAAATATACAGATAGCTGGCTTTCACAATTAGAGAGTTCTATTCCTCTTCCTGGAAGTACAAAGATTTTTCTTTAATATGTATCCTCCTGACTGCTAGATACTACATAAATAGCTTAGAAATGGCATAATTCTGCAGACTGAAGGTTTTTCTGAAAAGGAAGTGCATTGACTACTGAGTGTGTATGTGTGTGTGTGAGTGTATGCAGGTATGGATCATGGAGCAGATCCTCCTGGAAACTCTGCTGAGGCACATAGAAAATAAGGAGGTGATTGGTGACAGCCAGCATGGCTTCACCAAGGGCAAGTCATGCCTGACAAATTTGGTGGTCTTCTATGAAGGGGCTACAGCAGCAGTGGACAAGGGAAGAGCAACTGATGTCATCTACCCAGACTTGTGCAAAGCGTTTGACACCGTCCCACACGATATTCTGGTCTCTAAATTGGAGAGACATGGATTCGACAAACGGACCACTCGGTGGATAAAGAACTGGCTGGACGGTTGCACTCAAAGAGTTGCAGTCAACGGCTTGATGTCCAAGTGAAGACCAGTGACGAGTGGCGTTCCTCAGGGGTCGGTACTGGGCCCTGTACTGTTCAACATCTTTGTCAGCAACATGGACAGTGGGCTTGAGTGCACCCTCAGCAAGTTTGCCAATGATACTAAGCTGTTTGGCGAGGTAGACACGCTGGAGGGGAGGGGTGCCATCCAGAGGGACTTGGACAGGCTAGAGAGGTGGGCCTGTCCCAACCTCATGAAGCTCAACAAGGCCAAGTGCAAGGTCCTGCATGTGTGTCAGGGCAATCCCAAGCACAAATACAGGCTTGGCGCGGAATGGCTGGAGAGCAGCCCTGAGGAGAAGGACCTGGGTGGGCTGACTGACGAGAAGCTCAACATGAGCCACAATGTGCGATTGCAGCCCGGAAGGCCAACCGTATCCTGGGCTGCATCAGAAGTGGTGTGACCAGCAGGTCAAAGGAGGTGATTCTGCCCCTCTACTCCACTCTTGTGAGACCCCACCTGGAGTACTGCATCCAGCTCTGGAGTCCCCAGCATAAAAAGGACATGGACCTGCTGGAGCGCATCCAGAGGAGGGCCACAAGGATGATCCGAGGGCTGGAGCACTTCTCCTATGAGGAGAGGCTGAGAGAGTTGGGGCTGTTCAGCCTGGAGAAGAGAAGGCTCCGGGGAGATCTTATTGTGGCCTTCCAGT
>NW_009646928.1:2989548-3005079 GCF_000708025.1 Charadrius vociferus | reverse complement strand
CAACCTGGTCTAGTGGGAGGTGTCCCTGTCTATGGCAGGGGGGTTGGAACTCAATGATCTTCAAGGTCCTTTCCAACCTAAACTATTCTACAATTCTATGATTCTATAGATACATACATGCATGCGCTGCAGCATATACACTGTAGAATCCACACTTTGCTACAGTTGTTTTCCCACCAACTTCTATGGAGACAAGAGTTCAAGCAGTGTTCCAGCCAACTGTGTTCTTAGACTTTCAGGTAAAATTACAAAAGAAGGGTCCCAGTTCAGAATGTCATGCTCCACTACTGTCTTTACAACCATACAACCTTAAGAAACTGACTTGGAGATGCCACTGTTTTATCTCTTACTGTTGTCCACAGTTCTTGCTGGCATTGTAAGTGATTTTATACAATTGCAGCATTGTGTAAGCAATGGAGTATCGCAAGCTTGAATGTTTATATTCAAACTTAAACGGCAGCCACAGAATATAACTATTAGAGCAGTTACAAAGTATTAGTTAACAAAAAAATTAAGGACATTCTCCCTGAAGGTACATTTGGGGTTTTTTTTCCTTTTTTTTTCTCAATTGTATTGACAAGAACATCTTGAGATTGTTGGTCCAAAGACAACATAATTATTTAAGATTTTTTTTCGCTTACTGCCAAAGTTACAAGATAAATGGTATAAGCTGGATTGCAGCATGCATTTTACTCTGAAACAGGTTTTTTGATATAATGAAGTGCAGCTGCATTTTTCCTCTGAAACAGAGGCATAGAGGGTTTTTATGAAAATTGTCCATATTTCAAAGACTTATAAATCCAGTATGTCTATTGTTTACATAATAAGATTTTTTTTCCCAACTATTCACCTCAAGCTTGACTTAGAAACTGTATGTTAAACACATTTTTTTCATATGAATCAACTAGCAGGGCAGCTTTATGTGCCATCATTTTGTTTGCACTGATGGAACTGACTGTTCTTCTAAATGGCAGTAATTAATTTTTGAGGCTTCAAAAGTAAAATAAAATCCAACTAATGCTTACTCAAAGATGTATCTACACTGGAAAATCACAGCATAATGAGATATGCTAAAAGCCATATACCCAAGCACTACTCTGCACAGCTGCCCTTCAGGCATTTTTAGAGTATATATAAGCATGGGTTAGCTTCTGCCAGTTTGAGAGGCCTCATCCTTGTATTCTATTTGTACTAAAAGTAAAAAAGCCAGCCAGAACATATAAACATTTGCCATGATTTAATTGTTGCTTACCAATAGACTTATCATTAGTTGCCTAAGCAGTTGCCTAAGTTGTTGGGATCCAGTTTTGCCAGCTCTCCGGAGCTCTTTCCTTAAAACTCTCTTGTTCCATAATGCTTACCAAAACTTGACAGTGCTTCAGTCACTGATACACTGAAATCACTACCTATCATACTAGCCAATATTGTCTTCCTTTTTTTAATACCAAACTGTCTACCTCTGTCCAACCTATTTCATACTTGAATTATAGGACCCGTTAGTGAAGAAGCACCTTTCTTCTTTTTATTTGTACACCATACAGAAAATTCCCTATTCCTGACTAGGGCCCCTATTTATGTCAGTAATAAAAACATAATAAGAAGAAAGCTTTTCATTGAGTACAGTACATAAGGTCTGAAGTATTGACGTAACTGAGTTCTATGACTGAAGGTCTAAGGGGATTAGGCCCACATTTTTACAGTAAAAGTGTCTGTATATCACCCCAGAGATGAAATTATGAATACTTCTGCTTTGCTTGAAATAAACATACTTTCTGGATGAGATTTTTCATTATCATTCCACAAGTCAATGTTGTTTACTACAGTGTTATCACACACACACAGCCATTTGTTACAGAATAAACAAAACTAAAAATCTTTTATGGTTTCACTGGGTCAAAAAGCACTGGCAAAGATGTGCTGCAATTCATTACTATGTTACTGGAAATCTAGCTTTCATAAACATGAAGCTTCCTTTCTGGATATATAATCAAATCACATCAAATGTGATGTCAGAGAGCTTATCGAATTAGTTTTCATTGACTTGAATATATGTTTATGATGTTTCTTAGCTGTTGTTGTAAGTTTTACAACAGTGTTTTTCATTAAAGGTTGGCAAAAACATTTAACCGTATCTTAACTGGACTCTTCTGCGCAGTTCTGGTTGCTGGGATAGGATATTCTCCTAAAACATCTTGATTCTTCAGAACAGTTTTGTGTCTGATAAGCCCTAATCCACTATTTTTATGCAGCTGGACCCAGGACTGAAAAAAAATCAAGTTACAAAGGCTTGCAGAATTAACAGAATAATCTTAATTGTGTGCATTCATGTTCTCTCTGAGTTCACTCAATGAAACATTGGTGAAAGTTTATGAAACTAACATATTCTATCTTACAGTAAGGATAAGAATAAGCACACGGACAGAAGAACTTCCATGACCTCCTGCCTCTTGTTTCTGATCATAACTTCCTCCTCCATCATGTTAATGTAATTGTCAGCAGGGTTATGTGGTGAACTGTAAGTAGAATACTGATCCAGTTCTTCATATGATCATACACAACCAGCCCAATCCAGAGAAATATGGGTGAGAATGGGTGTCCACTGTAAGACCTACTTTAGCCAGAAGAGTCAATGAAAGAAATATTTATGTAAACCTAACATAAGTTAAAATGACATATCTTACATTTACTCGGGGAATTCTGTAACAGGGATCTGCACTTGTTTAATTAAAACTGAATTAAGTTTTAATTAGAAGTTTATTTAGTTAGAACACTTCTTAGTGCAAACAAGTCTTACAAATAAAAGATAAAGAAAGGATGACTTAGATAAAATCGCACTTTTTACATTGGCAAAGTCAATCAGGGAAGAGTGTTTAAGAGAGAACTGTGACACTGTGCTTCTAAAATTAAAAAAATGTATATCACATATTTCCTGATCATATGAGAAGTATAACACACTATAGTGAGCCTGCCAACTGAATGTGTGGCAGGAGAAATACAAAACATAAAGTTAAAAAAATCCAGTAAAATTGTAGTCTTTTGTATTCTTTTTGTATTCTTTTGATTCCACAGATCACTAACTCTCAAGTCCAGAGACAGAATCTCATAGCGTGATCCTTTTCCAAACAAAACAGGTATCCAAGTAAAAGACAGTTGTGCTGTTTGACCACAGTTTTCAAGGGGACTGTTGATTTTGCATGTGTCCATTTATGTGTGTCTACTTGAGATGTGTTAGGACTTTTTTTTTAGAACTGTTGAACATCCATAATTGACTGTTGAAGTCATTATAGTTCTTGGTGTTCATTTTAGCTATAAAATTAACCCCCAAAGTAATACCCCTTGGCCACCAAAAATCAGTGTCACTTTGTGAGAAACAATAATGTCATGATTTTATCCACGCTTACTTATCTCCTCTTTGATAACTGTTAAAATATATACATTTTAAATTACATGCTCAAGGCTTCAAGTACAAAAGCTTTTTTGTGGCAGGCATTATACGTATGTTATTAACATCATCTCTGACTCACATAGTTAATAATCTTGTTGACAGTATCCAACTTGTCATGATCTTGTTCAGCAGTTCTTCCTATTTTCTATACCATATTAATAAAGGTATATAAAAATATTTTCTCTCTTCAACTCGATCCATGGGTAATTTCTTTGCTCTGGAGTGGTCTGGTGTGGTGTTCTGGAAGTTGTTTGAGATACATGCAATATATGTAGGATGTTTCAGTATATCAGTATATTCTAGCGACATCATTTTGGCAAGTCCTTCAGTACAAAATCAGTTCTGATTTATACCTAACACCTCTATTCTGTGGCCTCAGAAATTTCTTCCTCCATGCCTCCCCAGTCTCCTGACACCTAGTTTCACAGATCTGGTTGTCTTTTTCTTATTTGCTTTGGACAGACTCTTTCCACTTCAAGCTAAGTATGGAATAAAGTATTTCTCCTTAAATGCTTATCCTTTCTCTTTTCCTGTTGTTACTGTTACTATTGCAAGCGTGCACATCTGGTAGCATTTTAGAATCTTCTATTTACCTTTCAAGCCATTTCAGGATATCACAATATTTTTGTTTTTATTTTAGGACACTCAGAAACTCAAGACTTTTTTTTTTCTTGCATTCAAATGCAAAGCAACAGCAAAGAGAACCTAGCTATACTTTTAAAAACTCAGAACACCAAGATCTGATTTTTATTCTGAAAGAAGTTCTTTAAAAAGGGAAATCTGGGGAACATGTACTTTTGTGCACTACAGTACAGTGCAGAGATCTTTGGTGTACTGGCAACAGAATCTGCAGATGCCCTTTTAGCTCTCTAGGGAGTCCTACACATTTCAGATGCGGTAGTCCATGGTTCAATTTCTTGCTGGAATGGATTCTTCACAAGTAGGGATAATCCTTCATTTGATGTTTACTCACTTGGATACATTTCTGTATTCCATACTGTCCTTATCAGGCTTTGCAATGCTTATTTATTCTTGCCAGAATGCACTCCTGTATTAGCTGATTTGATTACACTTATATGGTTGAAATGGGACTTCTATTCTATGACCTTCTTTTCATTATCTTAAAATAACTTTTCAAAACAATTACCTCTAGGCCAGTCACATTTTTACCATTTTCAGTTTAAAGAGAATGCATTCAGTTGTTTTTGAGGCTTTCAAATATATAAAGATACAGTCATTTTTATTAAATATTTACAAATTAAAACAGTTCTTTATTGCCATTCAAACTTGTTTTTTTCCCTCCTAATTATAAATGAGTAATATATAATAACTCCTCAAACACAACTTTCAAGAATTTTTTGTTTTGAAATTCCTCCTGAAGTTTATCACCTCTCTGGTTCTGTTAAAGTTATAAGGTATTTAGGGCATCCTTTGACTTGACTCACTATCGGAATGTATTAAATATAACTAATAATAAACTCAATCTTTATGATCTTAATTAAGCATATGTTAATATACATACTATATGCATGTATTGATATATTACCTATATTACATAAATTTAATTTGTATAATCCTACATATATTGTATTGTAATATCTCAATTAAAATGTATCTTAATTACATAAAATCTATGTTAATGTAATTTTAAATCTACAAAAGCTATATAACTAGCTAAGATTTCAAAAGAATATGCTGTTGTCTAATTAAATACAGCACTGTGTAGCATAATATATAACACAACATTATATGATCTCATGGTCAATATAACATTTAACGATAATGCAATTTAAGGAAACAGATTATTGAGCCTGAAAGACAGCAGATGAGAAATGAGAAATGAAAAAATGAGCTTTACGCAAACCTTACGCTGCGCCACCTGCCAGCTTGTGTCATGTACTCTTCAGCCATCACACGGAATCTCCTGTGAACAATGGAACATTAAAAATAAATCCAAATCAGAATGAGCCAGTTTTTACCTTAAAAATTGCTTAATCTTCCTTAATGATTATATTTTGGGTTACACACTATTACTGAACTGACAAATTCAGTATTGGTTAAGAAACTTTTAAAAGCATTTCCAACATTTTCTTAGCAGACACTGAATCAGAATTTTCAATTGCTACAGTACCATATAAAAAGTCTATTTAAAATGTATTTCAGTCCGATGCCTGACACGGCAATTTCTCGTCTCTCAGCTTCCTAGTACCAGCACTATTCATCACAGTGCAGGGAACAATTCCAATACATGAAGAGTCACATCAGCATTCTGTCGAGCCCTACATATCTCAGCAAATAAAACAAGGTGATTTGACAATCCCAGATATAACTTAATCTTTCTGGATAAATAAAAAGCCAGTAAATTAAACCATTTCCTTTCATTTTACACAATATTGTGGAATTTATTGTAATAAAATGAACTCCAATATCTAATTGATTGGTTTCCAACAGTAATTTAGAGACAAATTTTCAAAGGCATGAAAGCCTATTAGGAATGCCTCTAATTGATTTTTAGAAAGAATTGAGGACTTGATCCTGCATTCACTGCCGTTGGCAGTGAAATTTCCATCGATTTAAATAAGAACAGGTTCATACCTGCAGAGACTAGCTGCTATTTATGCCTTTCACATTATCCCTTCTGTAGCTACAGATTTCATCCTCTTTCTTTTTTTTTTTTTCACAAATAATCTACACACTTGATGTGAAGTGAAAATGCTAAGAGCATATATTCATGTCAAAACAAAAGAGGAAAAAAATAGTGATTTTATACATACACTCGGTATAATTTACCTTAGGTTATAAAAAGATAACAAGCCACATTTGCAAAGAAAGGTAATGAGAGTTTTAACACTGAAGATGAGTGCACACACTGCAACTGCCATTCAGGTTTATGATGCCTCTCGCCACTGAAGTCAGTGGGATTATTTGTAAGTAAAACAACCAAAACGTTAAATACATAGTTTAGTTTCTAGGTATTTAGAAGTAAATAAGTTTACTCAAACAAGTTTGAGTAATTAATTATACATAGAACTATTGCACTACTGCTGCAAAAGTGAGCAAAATGTTATCAAATATTCAGTTCTATCAAACGATTGAATACATTGTCAATAAATGAAACGCTGTGATCTTACTCTGTTTTATTTAGAAAAAAAATACAACTGAATATCTAAAATGTATTACCATCTAGGGGATAATTGGCTTTTAAGAGAACTGTCACACAGATGTATGCAAAGATCAAAAAGTGGCCGTAGTGTTAGGATTCCAAATTCATCTAGAGGTAAAATAAGATAATTAGATGTAAAAAATTCACAGTCTTATGTTCAACACAGTAAAGGATCAATTTCATCTAAAGGCAAGTGGAGTGTACACCATATCATCTGATCCAAAGTAGTGACCTTCTTGATTCAAATGCAAAATGCCTAGTCCTATTGCAAATGGAATTTACCAGGACAAAACGTTCAATAGAAAGATTACATTTCCAGTGGGGCAGAAAGGTATTTGTCAGTGTCTCATTACAGCTTTGATACAAACATCTTGGATTTCAATTAGCTTTGAGATAGAACAGCAATAATCCAGCATTGAGACTACAGACAGATCTTTGTTTCTTACACCGTTATATGTGAATTTTTGTTTCATTTGCAATAAGGTATTGGAAGATTTCCAAAAGAAAAAAAATAGGAGGAAATAACATTCCAGTCATTTTAATGTCAGAGATATCACCTGGCGATGTCTGTCTGATAACTTTGCACTGGGAGGCGAGGGTGACATCATTTACATTTTTTTCCAGCATAAATGAAAAGTGCTCAATTCCTTGAACCGTAAGTGTCCCATCAGTTCTTCTACCCTCACTGTCCCACCTATTATTAACATACCATATCCACTCTGATGCTTTTGATCCTTTTCTATAAAAAGTAATTTGCTTTCTCAATGGAAATAAATATGAAATTTGCTTTAGTACATTTCGGGAGTTCAAGCAATGGCCCATAGAAATTTCCACCCTAGAGAGGCCATCTTTTAACGTTACAAATTTAGTCATTTAAAATGCTTACTTTAAATATTATTTGATGCTTAAGAAAACTAGTATATTCTTCTGAGTTGATCATGGAACTAGGAGTTGGAAGGGAAATTTCTAACTGTCACTTGAATATCTATGACTGATTTTCAGTTAACTCCTGTAAAACTGGTAACATTTGCCACCCTTACTTTATACCTGTGTCATGAGAGTCACTGTCAGCTTATGAAATGTGGCAGGAGGAAAAGCTCAGAAATCATGCAGGCATGATTCAGGTGTTGATTTCTTTGTCAGTAAAGAAGTTATGATCTATGCCATGCAGATTTTAGTAACGCTCAAAATTGTATACGGTGCCTTCTATTCAAAAAGCTTCCTTTCAATAGCAATTCACATAGCTTTAGCTGTAAGAAATACTGTTATTGAAATAAATATGGTTAATTTGACACATTGAGAAACTGAGACTAAGAGAAAATAAATATATGTCTGTAACCTAGGAACCAGTGGCAAAAACTACTGGTGGCAAAAGACGATTTTTCCTCCTTTGATATCAAGGTGAAAAAAATATGACTTAAGTCGCTTGCTCCCACAATTCCAGAGCAAGGACCAGAGCTGGGAAAATGGTCCCTTTTAAGACGAATTGTTCTATATACTAGCCACAAGTTCCTTTCTCTCAGAGAAATAAATTCTACAAAATGCTTGATTTATCAGTAATCATAAAAATGATAAACAAAAATTATAAAATCTAACGGATCTGTATTTTTTTGCTTAATATTGAACTCTAAATGGCTGTTTTAAATATATCACAACAGTTGATCAGTAACTGTGGACAGTTGTGGACACAATAAATTAAGCAAGCATCTATAATGGATTTTTTCCTCCCTCCTGAATTGCAGCCACCTTTAGGGCAATGAATAGCAAGAAAAGACATAATACTTTATAACTATAGTGAAATGAAAAGTAATTTTCCTGGTTAGTGAGAGTATTGCTTAAATATCACATTCTTCCACTGACTTACAACACTAGCTGTAAATACATTTTGCTCCTACATACATATCTGTAAATATGTGTTGAAGCTTGCCAGCATTACTAGCATACACAATATTAACAAAAATAACGCTGTTTCATTTTTGTCATATGGCTATAAAAACATTATAGATTTAACAGGTTAGACCCTGCTTTGTGTATGTAACGCAGAACAAAAACTGCCAAACCATACATGTAGATTTTTTCAAGAATATCTGAACATATTCTATTTCCTGTAAAATAAATGCACGTCTCCAGCTATAAATGTATATTTAATATTTTATTATAATGAAATGAAATTTAATTTTTTTTCCTGCGATTATAGTTGAAGAACCAAATGTTTTTAAATTGTTTCATTTTTGCAGAGAAGCAGAGTTTGATTGTAAACTACTAAAGCTACATAAGATTTCAGATTGCTATTTCACAAGTAGGTGTTGCATGAAAATTACATCAGGGTGGGCTTTTTTCTTCCTGTACTCACAGCACCATAGAAACACAGACTTGGAAAAGACATCCAGAGATCTAGTCAAACCTGCTTCAGCGGAATCAGTGTATGTTAACATACAATAGTTGTCTAACCTGTTAATATCCAGATAGAAGAGATTCCAGTAGCAAATTTAACAAAACAAAACCACAAACTGCTTTCTGTGAGACAGACTCACATCTTATAAAACTTTTTCTGACAGAAATGACAGATTTAACTCCACAGAAAACTGAACACTGACAGCCATCAAGACCTGTGGTGATAACGCCTATGGTTACAAGCATTTATTGGATAAAAATTTGCCAGGGGTAGAGTATCCTCTTATACACACACATAGCAGCAAAATGTATCTTATTTGCAGGAAATTGTATACTTCTCTCAGTCTTTAAAAAACTGAAAGCAGCAGCCGTTCAAATTTCTAAGATTATATAATGTGTGCGCTTCATTGTCTTACGGTTTTCCTGAGTCTTAAAATCATGTGTCATGGGAAAGATGTGCCCTTACTTAATTCTATATAAGGTCCCACATACCTACTCCATTTACAAGCCTTACAGAAGGCCTTTTGCAGTTTTTTTCTCTTTTTCTGTCTTAATACAGATGCACTAATGTAATCAAAGGCATTGAATGATGTACCATTCAAACCTAAACAGATTACTTTTGTTCAAAATGTTTTTTTAGAACAAACTACTTGCATAGATCAGACTATTTCACAAGAAAACATAATCCAAAACACTTGTCAAATAGATTAAATAACAGGATATTAATGTGGTCAAATTTTGTTCAAGCAAAGTAGAAGGATCAAATTTATCCTGATTTTTTTAAAAACAACAAACAGGTTAAGACAATATGATTTGTTTGTCTAGAAAACCAATCTATAAATAAAACAAAGGAAATCCTGTTTGTTTGGCGTATACAAAATTAAACTAACATTAGCCCTCAGATGTGTTTAGCTATCCAAATCATGTTTACTAACATTATACCTGGTTTGAATTTAAAACTTTCTTCTATTATTTTTTTCATAGGAATGCACACAAATTTTGCAGATTCTCAGTGACTGATTTTAACATTTTTTAAATGCAACAAAAATCTGAGTCAAATTCAAATACAGTTTAGCTGCAACAGTCTTCATTGATAGCCAACCAGCTTTTCAAAATAGAAGTTTTCTTGCATAAAAACTGTGGCAAGATCCGCAGGAAATCCCCTAACAAACACTCCAAACGATATAAGGCTTAAACACCACTGTTAGCACATTACCTGTGTGAACAAGAAGAACGAAGTTCTATCATACTCTGGTAAATATTCAGCCAGAGAGGGACTACTTCCAGTTTGGACCAAGTCTCTATGGATTTGTTTGGGACATGGAACATGTCCCTGTTATTTTGTCCCTTCTCACTGCATTTGCTCTGCCACTTGTGATATGTTCCAGCAAGGGGCTTACTATAAACCACATGGCTGTAGTAATTGCTACAGGAGATTTACTATGCCATCTCCTTTCTGCTCAGGTGTTCTAATAAGTACGGCCTACAGCTCGGGTTTTGCTAGTAATAAACACATCTCCAACTACCTACTGCCTTGCAACTTATGTTAAAAGTAATTATTTATTTAAGTTAAAAAGTAGGAGATATTCTGAGAAAATTTTTATATCAAAAATTGCTGTTTAAGTGTTTGCCCTATAGTTTAATTCCATGTAATTTTTCAGATCTTCTAACACATTAGCAAGTTTCTTACTAAAGACTCAAAAAAGCAACAAACTATCTCTACTTGCATTGTTGTGAGCAGTAAAATGACTCCATGGCACCTGTCTTTATTGGATAAAACTGACTGATGCTGCGAGTCAGTGACTCAACTAATTCTCAAAAGAATGTGAAAACATGAAAAGTTAACTGTTGCAGTTAACAGTTACAGAAGAATAAATATTACTTTATGGTAAGAATAGAAGACCGGAAGTTAGGAATCCTAAATTCTAATCTCTGTGGTCTTGTCACTTAAGTTTTTTTAACTCTCTCATTTCATTTGTAAATAATTATGAAGTACTTGATATGGGTAATTATTTAACATTTCTAGAATGAGATAATTTGATGTTACTGGATGAAAAATGCATTCATTTTTAGTAAAACTTAGTATTTTAGTGTGCTTTTATTCCTATTAATTGTAGTCTAAAATATACTTTAAGATTATATAAGATATCCGTTTTGCTTACAGACAGAAAAATAATTTCATTCCTAACAAAAAGTCAAAAAAAGCCCCTGAAAAAAGTGAACTTTCTTTCTCCTCATTTGTCCTATCATATTTTTGGCTAATAACACTAACACAATACATACAAAAAAAGAACTCATATCATCTTAACAAATATTCAAATACATTCTCCCTTCGCTGAATACACAAAACTTCCATAAAGGTTAATGGGAGACAGGTGCACAAACTGAGGGTAGAATATAGCCTGGCATACAACATATCTGAAAATGGTTCTTTTTGGCCGATCTCTTGCCAGTTTTCATACTCTCTCTTAAAACCATTAGAACCAGTGCAGGTTTTGCTACATTACAAGATCCCTTAAGAAGCTCTCATTATCTCCTCTCTTAACCACATAATAGAAACAAAATGAGAGTACCGTACACAGACCACACAGAGGAAGGAGAACTTGCCTTGGAATTTTTCAACTGGTAAACCTATTTTCTATAATGCTTAGTAGTGAATCACTCTTAAGTGCTGGACCATTCACTAGTATATGTGTTTTATGCCAAAGGTTACCAGATTGCAAAAGTGCTCTCATCTCAGAAAGGACCCATCATTCACCATCACCTTATTTTGACACAACAGAAAAAAAAAAAAAGTCCATCTCGCAGGAATAGGAAAGGGGGGAGAAGGACAGAGAGAAACCTATATTAGCAATGCAGCAAATTTTCTAAGGGAAATGCACGGACTATTAAATGATACCAGAAAAGTTGTATCTTTATATTATAGGATGAGATCTTCCTGATTATTTCAATTCCACTTAGTCTGTAAGACAGATTTTTAATTTTCCTGAAATATGAGGAAAAAAAGAAAATCAAAATGGAGCCTTAATGGAGAAAGGTAGACCAGCTGCCTTTTCCCAGTCTCATACTGCTAGAGAGGACAGCACAGTGGTGGCAGTTATTTGAGTGAACTACCCTCTCCAGCATAAATCTTGGGCTCATGCTCCAGGGCAAATCACTGTTCTCCAGCAGCACAGTAAGGTGACAAAGCAAGGTGAGGGCCCGCTTGCCTTTGCTATCTACCCTTCTTCTGATTCAGGCAGCACGGAAGTTTAATGTTCTCCAAAGGACATAAGTAGAGGCTCTTCTGAATCGAACTATATCTTCTTGTGTTTAGTCTGGATTCCTGCCCAGGAATCTCCTGCAGCAGAGACCTGATGTATCTTTATCATCGCTTTACACATCTCAAAGTAACTTCTCAGAACTACACTAATTATATTTACACAGATACACGATTGCTGTTAAATCTGGTGTTCACGTTTTAACCAAGCCGTGTTCATCCTAGACCCAACGCATAGGATGGGTGCATAAAATCCCCTACGAGCTGTTTTCACAATCCTAGACACAGAAAGAGTCAACCTCACAGTATAACTTCTCCACATTCTTAGAGACCATTATAAAACTGGGGCTCACTACAATGAAAGATACTGTCACAAGGAAGCTGACCCTAGAAGAAAACACTCATTTGTAAATGTCTACAACCAGTATGCTTTCTCAAACCTGTCCTCCCACCATATACCTCATGAGCCTTGCAGCTGATGAAAAACATACCAGGTTATTTAAATTGCAATTACTGCAATTACTGCTAAAAAATCACAAATGTATTTGTATAGTCAGCGAGTGTGTCACTGCTAAACTGACTGAGGTAGAACCATGTTGTGGTTTCTCAGCAGGCAGCTCACACCACACAGCAGTTCGCTCACTTCCCGCCAAGTGGAATGGGTGAGAGAATACGAAAAAAAAGGTAAAAAGTTGTGGGTTGAGATAAAGACAGTTTAATAGGACAGAAAAGGGAAAATGACAGTAGTAATAATAATGGTAAAAGAATCTACAAAACAAGGAATGCACAATGCAATTGCTCACCGCCCACCGACCAATGCCCAGTCAGTCCCCAAGCAGTGACTACTGCTGCCCCAGCCAACTCCCCCCAGTTTTATTGTTGTATGACGTCATATTGTATGGAATATCCCTCCAGTTAGTTTGGGTCAGCTGTCCTGGCTGTGTCTCCTCCCAGCTTCTTGTGTACCCCCAGTCTCCTCACTGGCAGGGTGGATGAGAAGCTGAAGAGTCCTCGACTTAGTGTAAGCACTGCTTAGCTGTCCTGGTTTGAGCGACACAGGGCTAATTTCTCTTCTAATACTTGGGAAGACCGCACTTTTAGAAGACTCTAGTGTCTGAGTTTGTGAAAATATTTACTTTGTAGCCAGCTATGATACATGGGTTTCAAGGTCTCAGTGTTTTTGAGCTTGCCAGATGCAGGGATGAGGAGAAGCGAGACATAAGCACTTGACCCAAGCTGGCCAACAGGATTATTTCATACCGTGAACGTCACATTAAACATAAATTAGAGTTTGCTGTGAAGTTCGGGCTCTCTCCCTTGATGGCTGCCATCCTGAGAACTTCATGACCCGGTGCCAGACCCCCGAAGACTTCCCTTCCTCCTGAAGCCATAGCACTCGCAGTGTCCAACATTTACTGTCCACTGCTGGGAGTGCACAGCTTCCTACTGATATAATTGGCTGAGTATAATCCTTGTGTATTCTGTATTGGTAACAGGATCAATATTGGTTCTTTAGTGCGATTAATGCTAATTATCTACTCTTACCCTATTAAATCTGTTTATACTTCAACTCCTGGGTTTCCTTGTTTTTTCCCAATTCCCTTTCCCGGGTGGGGAAGGGTCATTGGGTGATAGAATCATTGTCTAAACGACAACAAATTGTTATGGGTTTCTCAAACCATAACATTAGCAACAACTAAAACATCAGTGTGTTATCGACATTATTCTCATCCTAAATCTGAAATACAGTACTATGCCAGCTACTAGGGAGAAAATTAACTCTATCACAGCCAAAACCAGGACAAGCTATTTGAAAACTATAGCTATCATTTACAAAGAAAAACAGGGATTATAGTGCTGCAAAAATTAACTATTGTAGTTTCTGTGTTCTAAAATGAAGGAATAATGTAAAAATTAATAACATGACCTTCAGCAGATACATGTAGGTTCAGGACCAAGAAATACACTTCAGTGTTGAAGATCAATCAATTGGCTAAATCCATCTCAAATACCTGGCTCCGACATTCAAAATTTTAATTGTAAATTGAAAAATACTACTGGAAAGCTTTGAATACAAAATTAGTATTTTATGGCCAAACAAGAAGCATATGTAAAAGACAGAAACAGAACACACACTCTTGTTCTGAGGTGCATACATTATTGTAAGTGATATTAGAAAATTCTGGCAAATAAATTCAAAGATGACAGTTGCTTGTGGAAGTTCATTACTATCATCTTCATATTTCCATCTCTGAAGAAAAATGCAACCTCTTCTCTTGTACATCATACAATCTTCTTTGACAGTTTCACTTATAGTTTCTCTGAATGGTAACACCCATATGGTTACAAAATGCATGGGGGTTATTCAATGATTAGAAGTCATCTAGACAACGGACAGTTTTTCCCATTTTTCTTCAGGTATAGTATGAACCCTGACTCCCGCCAAAAACTAGAGAGGAGTGAATAATCAACACTGATTCCTGCAGCAATTGAAGTTCTACTGGGAGCTATCCCAGCAAAGTACCAACCAACTGTTCAGATTATGATATATAACAGGATTGCAGCCTGACAGAGTTTGACTGCAAATGCAGTCTTTTTCCAGTGCTCATCCGCAGTTCAGATATACTCACCACATAAATGTTTGTCGATCCAGTGATTTTAGATAAACTATTCCAATTTGTAATAGCAGGAAATGTAACCCTCTCTGGAGGGGATAATTACTGCTTCAAATAACTTCCTTTCATAGAGTGTTGTGAACACATGCTCTACTTAAACTACATGAGCTGTCCATATTAACTCTGCTTTGGTAAGCACAGTTTTGGAAGATCAGCAGTCAGAGGAATCAAGCACTTCACTGACACAGTAGTCCATAGGACGCTCAGCAGTTACGAGAAAACGGTAGAAAACCGTGATGTATGTTTCCACGGGATACAAGCAGCAATACAGTTATTAATTTAGGACGGCTGGGGAACAGCAAAGTCACTCACTACCGGCTAGTACTGGCAACTTTGGGTCATTTTGTCCCTAGCCTGACACTCACAGCAAATCAGGCTTTCATACGGTTCACCCTCAGCTCACTGACGTGATTACGGCCACCAGCCCACGGTTAAAATCACACAGTTGGGTCAGCGTCTGCACCGTGTCGCTGCTGGCACGGCGGGAGGTCGGCGGCGGGACCTCATCCCCCGGGAAGCCAGGCCGAAGGAGAAAGCGAAGCCCCCGCGAAGGCGGGCGGCCCGCCGGGGGCTGCTCCTCCTCAGGGCCGACACC
>NW_009646928.1:2909001-2988932 GCF_000708025.1 Charadrius vociferus | reverse complement strand
GGAGGGCCCGGGCCGGGGCGGGGGGTTGATAGTGATGCCTTCTCCCGGGCCTCAGGATGTAGTAGGGTGTCAGGGTGAGAGTGCGCTGCCAGGCTCCACCCACCCCCCCCCGAGGGATATGGGGAGGAACTTGATCCCGGCGAGAGCTGGTTCGTGCCGCTGTCATCATGAGGTGGGGCGGGGTGGGCGCTGCCCTCCCCGGGGGTGTCCCGGTCTGTGCCGCTGTGCTTTCCTGACTCGGCCTTAGAGAGACGGGTGGGGGCAGGAATCCATGGAGTGGGGACAACGCGCCTTCCTAGCGCTGTTTTAAAGCGACACGGGAATGCCATTTGAAAATGCCGACAGTAGATCTTATTTATTTATTTATTAGCACTTAAATGTTTGCAGGCAACATGAAGAAATACATATATTTACCCCAATATGCATACTGCTAAGTATATGGGGGTAGATGTATGAGGATTGCGTTGGTTTGCATCCTTTTCTGTGCTTACGTGTGCTATGCAAACACTTGTAGGTATTCTTCATTTTGATTTAGTGAATAGTCGGATACCAGACTACGCATTAGTAATATTTGTTGACAAACCTAGTGTAAAAGCATTTATAGAACCTTTGTCTGTTGTAGAACCGCTTCTGTGCTTTCTGTACTGACTTGGATTTGCTTAAGAACAGAAAAATTAAGCTTTTATTCACTCAGCCCATTCACACGGTTTTTCATACCTGTGTTCTAAATCTTTTTTAAGTTCTGAAGTGGGTTTCTTTCATCTTTTGTGTGTTGTTGACCTTTTTGTCTGTGTTTTAATAGAGTCAGCTATTTAGCAAAAATTTTGTTAAAATTCTGTTTTTTTTTAAAAGATCCACCAATTTCTTAGGAGCGTACAAAAAGTTTTGGGAAGAAATTGTAATGCACATGTTTCACAGGGTTTTTTGACCATCACAATTGTACTTACTTTGCCTTGCAATTTGTAGTAATCCTACTAAATCTCTTAATAAATCTGTATTTTGAACCCTACGACTGTATGTAGAAGGGTATATAGCTTACATACTGCAAAGTTATAGCATGCCAAAATTTAAGCTGTTAAAGTGAAAAGTAAAAGATATTGTGTTGGTACCCTTCTTTCTCTTTTCAGTCTCATAGTTGGCTCTGTAGCTGTACAGAAACCTGTGGCAAGATCAGATAGCCCCATCTTTGGTGTCTAACGTTTCTTTCAAAGCAATTCTTTCAAACAGTGTCAGAACTACCCTGGGAATGGATGCTGTCGCCATGTCATAGTTCTGTTTTAACATAGTTTTGTTTTAAATCAATCCCTTTGGTAGTGAGAATGTGTGAAGTGAAAGAAATGTGGAATAGAAGTGTGATTTTTTTATTATTATTATTATTTTAAGACTTTTCACAGTTCTGATTTTAGTAAGCTAGTTCCTTTAATGATAGTTTATTTAAAGGAAAGCTGCTGTCTCAAAAAAACCAAAAAAACAACCAACACCCACAAACACCAAAACCAAACAGTGATACGATTTCTGTTGATCAGTGTTTCAGCCATGTCTGACAAAAGTGAACTGAAGGCGGAGTTGGAGCGCAAGAAGCAACGATTAGCTCAAATCAGAGAGGAGAAGAAAAGAAAGGAAGAAGAAAGAAAGAAAAAAGAAGTAAGAAATAATTTTGTCCTTGAAATTTGACTGTTTGCATATGTAACTTGCCTAAAATTCAAGGGTAGGTTCACTTAGTCATTAGCTACATGTTATTCAGGGAGTGTCTATTTAATGGTCGGTTGCTGATGCCAATGTAGCACTTTTGTTTTCTGATAAGAAGAAGCAAACACCTACTGTTTTCTTTAGAATTATCCATATGGTAAGTTAGATTTTAATTTATTTTTAAAAAATCCTACACTTGCATAAAGTTTGGATTTCTAAACCTGCTTTTATGCATGGGACATCATTAATTGAATCACTAGTATTGGACAAAAGCTCTGCTTGATGAGTTGTGATGGTATTATTTTGAGAATTCATTTCTGAAGTGCAGTTCTGAGGATGTCCACGTGAATTGTCCGTCTGTCACTATTATTATTGTACAAACAATGTGCTACATTATACTGATCTTTGACTCAACTTCGGCCTGAATTTTAAAATCGGAGCAACACTCAGGATGTGTGTTACTTGTGTGTTAGACTTGGTTTGTTAACAGTCTTCTGGATTCCTCTCTACGAAAGTACGTGACATCAGTGATTTAGCACTATGTTTCTCCTCAGCGCAGATTATACCTCATAAAAGAAACTTGCTGGAATGGGGTACTTTCAAGACTTCTCTGTGTTTGGATTATGAACTTGTAGGTGTTCTAAATTTGTATATGACTGAAGACTGGCCAGCTGCCAGTTACATGATTCGGACAAAGCGGGCAATATCTCAAATTACGCTCTGATGATCTTGTAACAATATATTGCCTGTATCTGAGATTCCTTGTGTGATGCAGTAGCTTATCAGTTGAGAACTTGCTTTAAAATTTGGGAATTGCTTTTTTTAAAAGGAATTGTGCAGTAGATGAGAAACATTAATTGCTCCTCACATGACTGCACATTGTTTTTAATCATGGCATTGGGATAGAATAGCTTAGTCTAGATTTCGCTGCTTCTATTAAAGACTTGTGTCATCAATTTATATTTACAAAAATATTCAGTTGCCAATGACTGAGTTTTGAACACCTTAAGCTCTGAAATATATTTCTGTAATTGAATGAGCAGTTAAATGAGTGTGGAAATATGGAGTGTTCAGCATCTTTCACAGCAGAGTTTGCGTTATTTCTAAATTATGGAGACGGAGGTGTAATTTTTGTTCTTTTTTTGTGTGTGAAATCTAGCAGATAATAGCAAAATTTAAAGAAAACTACTTAAAGGCCTTGCATTTTAGTGCTTAGCATTAGGATAAAAAAGGTATTACTGATCTTAAGAAGTGTCAGTTATTTTGACAAATAAGACGACAGTTTTTGCATGTTATATATGTCTTCTAAAGACCATACCAACTTTGTGATTCCTGTCTGTTGCTTACTTTATCTACAGAAAGGACCATCA
This sequence comes from Charadrius vociferus, assembly GCF_000708025.1. Classification (NCBI taxonomy): domain Eukaryota; kingdom Metazoa; phylum Chordata; class Aves; order Charadriiformes; family Charadriidae; genus Charadrius; species Charadrius vociferus. Next base: position 2,985,873 of record NW_009646928.1, on the reverse strand, counting down.
GAATTACTAGAGCCAAATAACTGACCTATATGATGATAGGTTTCAGTAGTGTAAAAGAACCGATGAGATCGCAAAAAATAAAAGAAAGGTTTTTAATACCTGTTAAATGCTATAACTTAATTATTGAATTCTTTTTAGACTGATCAGAAGAAAGAAGTTCTTCCTGTACAAGAAGAATCTGATCTTGAAAAGAAGAGAAGAGAAGCTGAAGCATTACTTCAGAGCATGGGGTTGACACCTGAGTCTCCTGTTGGTAGGAATGTTAATATTAGTTTGAGATAAATGTTTGGGGAGGAGGGGGTTTGGTATCTTTGGTTGTTTTTTTGTGGTGGTGGTTTTGTTCATTTTTGTTAGAATTGTGCTATTTATATATAACCGGCACGAAAATATTCTGGCTGCTGTTTTTTGGGGTATGCATGTCTGGGGATTTGTACCATTTTGTACTGCATGACGTCTGTTATGAACGTCAAGTGATGTGCTTCAGTACGTATCACTATTACTATTTTGTAAGAGATATGTTTTACACTCAGTGAATTATTTGGAGTCTTTTAGTTAAAATATGTAAATATCATGTATTTGTTCTTTATTTTTGCTATTTTCCGTGCACATTATTCTTCTGTATTTGTTTTCTGTTCTTTTTTTCATAACGCCAAATTTTAATTTTGGTATTTTTGTGCATAGTTGGCTTGTTTCCTTTCTGCATCTTTTACACAATAATTTTCCTTATCTTGAATACCTGACTGACTTTGGAGTAATAGCAAGGCTAAGTATAAAATCTAACTATCAAGGATGATGATTGATATCTGTGCTGTTCTTGGATGGGTTAGCGTATTAGTTGTTGCTTTTTGCCTTCACATAGACACATCTCTCTGGAAGATGAAAGTGAGGAGTGTGATAATTCAACTGGACTTTTTGTCTCTAGCTCTGAAATTTAAGGGGTTTAAAACTTATTTTTCAGTTTGGCTCAATGGTGAGGGTCTATTTCAACTGGGTTTGCAAATAAAAAATAATTTGTTATAGATACAGTATATCTGTGACTGTATCTTCATAATTGCTTTTGCATAGTCCTCAAGTGTTCAAAAGCAAATGTGGAATAAACACCACTATAGCAGTCATTTTTAGTAGTTTGAACTGTTCTCAGTTTAGTGACTCCATTTGGGCTATATTAGCACTAGTGTGTGGTGTTTTAAGTAATCAGTTCTTACTGACTAGAGATTTTGTTTGGCAGCCTAATGGTTGAATGCTTTTCTTGTGTGAAGTTGTCCTGGTTTGCTAAGGCAGCTGATGAGACTCTTGCAGAAATGCACATGGTTGTTGTTGTTTTTCTAAATCTGAGGGAGAATCAAAACCCCACAGTATAGTCAGTCCTCAGAGCAAATCATTGCATAGACTTAAAGTAGCTGTTTGTGGAAAGCCCTTTGACGTGCTGGCATGTAAGACCAGGGCATACTCCTACGAGAGTGTTGCACTTAATTGCATTGAGCATCTGTGTAACGACGCCCTTCAACATATGCAGATTTGCAGGGAATTCATTCTGTTCCCTTTCAAGATGCCCAGATCTGATCTGGATCCAAAATCAAGCTAAAAATGTCCTGCTTGCTGCCTTGCAGTAGCATGCCTGACGCAGGGGCTCAGTCTGCTGACTGGGTAGCGGCAAAGTGTGATAGTATGGTGATCGTACACCTGAACTGAAGCTAACTTGCAGCTGACCAGCTTGTTGTGCAGATAGCTTGAGATTAGGTTCCTTCATAGAAAATTGTATTAAAAATTCCTAAGGCAATTACTGTCCTGTTAACTGCCAGAGAGGTAGCTGTATTTTTAGAGAAGGGACCTCAGCAATGTAAGGATACTTTTGGTATCAACCATACTCATGTAAGAAGCCATAAGTTAGTGAACCAAAATAACTTTCAAGAAGGTACTATAGTTCCATCCTCTGTTGGGGTAGGTGGAATTTTACTTGGTCTTTTTGTAAGACTGCTGGTGTTTCAATAGATTTCACCTCGCTAATGGGAAAACTTTCTTGAAAACAGTGTGCCCCACAAGAGGGCACTGTAGCATCAAAACTAAGCTACTGAGTTCTTTTGGCCGTGCTTACTGCTAGATAGAGCTGACTGAATTTTGTAAATGGTAACAAGATATGTTTCCAATGTCACCTCTTCAACTAAGAAAGGGTGACATGAAAATGTCATCGTTTTTGATAACACAGAAAAATAATGTAGGAATATAAAGGCCCATGCGTGTTTCCTTTAGTATAAATTATTCAGTAGATGGCAGAGTTGAATATATATACACCCATACACACCCATATTTATATAGATATATGTATAAAGTGTAAGTGTGTGTATGTATGAATTTATGAAGTATAACTCTAGATCTACATAAAATTCTCTCCTGTAGGAGGAATGAATTTTTAATAAATTGAAGTATTTGCTGTGATTTTATAAATTTGGGGTAGAATTTTTGCCAACTGGAGTTACGTCTCTGTTTGGGGATGGGATGGAAGCATTCTGAAGAATTCACAGTATGCTTGTGATTTCAGGAAATTCTCTAGAAATGTCACAGTTCTAAATTCAGAATTCTTCCTTGCCAGACCCCTGACAGAGTGGATACCAATTTATATACATCACTTGTGTTCCATTGGTTAAAGGTTCTTTTTAAGGGTTGCTAGGGAGTGAATGTGTTCTATGAATGTTTTGCGTATTGCTGAAAAAAGTGTGTAAGGACCTTCAACACACCCCTTGGTTCTTAAGCATAAACCTAGGTTTCATTAAACAATGAGTTTATTTCTAAAAAGAAGAGTTGAAAGAGCTATCAAAGTAGTTTTGTATTAGTATTAGATTGCATGATATCATTCACTATTATGTATCAGTTCCAAAATACATGTCGCTTGTTTAAATGGTAATTGCAATCTTCATCTACATGCTGAAAATTAACTAACTTTTAAGAAGAAGTTTCAATATAACAGTACTAGACTGTTTGTCAAGTAGAAAGAAAGAAAACATGAGAATCCCCCGAAAGCCAACACTAGAAACTTTGTTGTAATACACAGGATTTATGTTGATTTGACTCAAACTAGAACAAGAATAGCAGCATGCTGTGTGACAAAGCCACTTTTTTTGGTCCACACTTAGGGATTATATATTTTGAAATAAAATTACTAGTTAAATACATTCAATGTCTAATTCTTAAGAAAAACTCATGTCAAAGCTATATTAACAACTATCTTCCTTATATGTTTAAGCAACATGATTTAGTGGAAATTACCCTTTGAAAATTGATGCCATCATTTGTCAGAAATTCAGTTTAAATACATATTTTCAGTTCATCTTCTCTTAAATGTCTTTCCCTCCATGTCTTTTTTTTGTATGCTCCAGATGCATAAATGCCAAACAATTGCATGAAAGTCCAGCATGAATTGTTAACATTGTCTTTTCCCCTCTCTTTCTGCTGTTCATTTTCATCCATGTATTTTTTGTTTGCCATCACTTTTTTTTTTAATGCTTCATCTTAAATTAATTTGAAAACATCCTAAGCTGTGCAACCTCTGCGAGTAGTAACAGCGGATACCTGTCTGTTTCACTATTTAGTCCCTCCTCCTACCTCTCCGTCTTCCAAATCTGTGAGTACTCCAAGTGAGGCTGGAAGTCAGGACTCTGGTGATGGCGCTGTTGGATCTAGGTATGTCACTTTCCTTGTTATATTCCACTGCTTAATACTTGTATTCTGAACAATTAAGCTTTAGAAGAAATCAAGGTTAATTACTTGATTGTGATATAATACTATGAGGTCACAGTGTTACTGAATCTGTGAACAGTGCCTGTTTTACAGAAGTACTTGAAAATTTGAAACGCAACTACGCTTCCTAATTTGAAATTGCCAACATTGACGTGGAGTTGTTTAAGCTTGCAAATTTAAAGTAAAATGACTCTGAATGTCTTGTGGTAATGTTCTCGTATGCATGGATGTCTCAGAATGATAGAAAACTGGAAAAGTCCAACTTCGGGGCTCTTCCCAGCTTTTTCTAAAGGAGGGTATGTATGGATGATAGGTTATTTCCTTTTTCCCTCTATTTTAGTTGGTCTAATAAAAGATGCTGTCTACAAACTTTGCGTTGCTTCTGATTGTAATTTTTTTTTTTTCCTTACTCAGAACAGTGTGTCTTGTTACTTCATTTTGCAGCCATCCCTGTAACACAACTATACCATTCACAATCTCTCTCATTTGACCAAAAGACAGCACCATGTTAGTACAGCCACAGGTTCTTTCCAGTTCTGGTACTTGTCGCATTTATTTGACCATTTTTTTTTTTGTGCATGACAGTTTGAGAAATGCTGTTCTAAGAGAGTCAGATAAATATTCCTGTTAAACTAGGAATCTGAAGTGGCAATATATGGGAGATAAGGTGGGAAACACTATTCCAAATGGTATTTCTACTGTTTACCATGCACGGTCTGCAAATACTATTTGCCTAATTAATTTTGGTAACTTATGTTTTCCCAGCCAATTAAATTCATGTACTTAAAATTTACTGAGTATGCATTCTAGATGAAGTTTAGTTAAAGCACAGTTACTAAAGCAGTTATCATCAGTTACTTTTGTGCTTATTTGAGTAGTTGTTTTGGAGAAAGAGTGAATACTTACACCATTTTGAAACATCTTTTTAAAGACTGCAGTAACCTTGTATATGTGTGGATTATGCATGCGTAACTATATACAGTCTTAATCTGAAAATGGTCAAGATCTTAATGACCAGAACAAAGGTTACAAGGTGCCTATTTTGAAGTAGAAACCATTTATTTAAAACAGAGAATACATCAGGCAGCAGATATGAACCCAAATTCTTTTTTTAACAGTGCTCAGATGTGATTTTTGTGCATAGCTTATTCACGATGCAATTGAAGTTCCCTTGTCATGTTAATAAAGAACAAATATAATTGTTCCTTAGCTGAGTAACAAGCAAATTTTAAATTATTTGAAATCTGTGATTATTGCTTATTAAATTGTCATTTTAAATTCACTGTCCAGAAGAAAAAAACAAGGCTTATTTGATGACTTTAAAAAAAAAAAAATTCTTTCCATTCATATTTTTCATACTGAATTTAAATTACATATGTATAGGCCACATACCTGTAATTGAATGCAGTGTTGTGTACTGAATTGATCTCTACTTCATGGGTGTACTGTGCTCTCCGATTGTATGTTCCTCAGGCATAATAACATAAAGTTGTAAGCATACATTTTCTTATGAAGCCTTGAGAAAACTCATATCCTAAGCCTCTATAGCTTCATGCATTTGCGAACTTTAAAACTAAATCTGTCCCTTGACAATTTCTCAGACGTGGAAGCATAAAAAGATTCTGGTCTTGAAGGCATGGAGGTATGAATGTATAGCTAAATTGAAGGCTATGTAGAGTCGCTGTTAGAGTCCCCTTGCTTATTTGCTGACCACTGGATAACATTCTTCCCCTCCCCCAGTAAACAGATGTCTATATTCTAGTATATTAGTACAAGTTTGTACAGCATTCCTAATGTACGCATACACTTGAACCTGAAAGTGAATGGGAAAAGTTGGACTCTGATATCCCTTAGCGTTGTACCTGACGTTTCACAGGTGACTCTCGTATCACTATGAGATGTGTTAGAAAGCCCAAGTTGATAATCTTAAACCAAACCCTTTCATCTTAGTGTATTATTTCTGATTTTGTGGTTTTTTGTTTGTTTTTTTTTTTGTCTGTGGCCATTTGCTCTCTGGTCATGCTGCAACTATACACAGATTATCTCCTTTGTTAGTTTAGTCTTTTCTCCTCTATGATGCTGAATCTTCCTAGTAACTTTACTTACTTAGTAATTAGTAGAGCACTATTCAGACTGTGTTCCTGCTGTTGCTTCCATCTCTCTTGCTTTATTTTCATCAGTAAAGAGTTTTGGTTCCCAGTTTGATACTGTTCTTTCTCTCTTTTCCTCAGTTAAGAGTATAACTTCAAAACTGGAAGTTAATACAATTAGTTTACTTTTAGGCTAGGCAGATGCTCTGTAGAATTAATTTAAATGCAGAAAATACTTTTCAGAGAGATGGGAAGCATTGGAATAAGCCCGAACTTCTCTGTATCCAGGCATACGTAGAAGAATAGGAACTTCTGCTCACTGAAGCTTGTAGATAAATTCATGTAACTTGAGGCATAAGAAACATCTGGAAAGCAAAAGGAACCATATTTTACATCATTTTGGTATACATATAGTAGGTGAATTTTATTCCAGAATGTTACCTTTATTTTAAAAGAGTAACTCTGAGAGATGTAACTGTATATCCTGTACTGTTTGTTGGCTTGAACTATTTTAAAAGGCAGACTGTCCCTTGTACCACTGAAACAGCTGCTGCAAGTTAAAAGAATGCTTTGAAAGCAGTAAAGCAGCCTCAGTAAGGGCTAAGTCTTAAGCAGACACAAAAGTTGAAGCCTTTTAAATTTGTAGCCCGTTCCCCAAGTTCCTCTCAAGTGGGACTGGAAAATGTTGAGAAAGTGTTTGACAAGTATTGTGGTAATGCAGCATTTGGATCTGTAGATCAGTCATCCTTCGCAGAAGCAACATGAAGGTTGGGATAGTGGTGGTTTGGTTTTTTTTTTTTAAATGCATGATTGAACAAGATATGAGCAATGTGCAGCTTGAAGTCTCAGGCACAAAATTAAACTCCAAGCTTAAATCTATTCAGTCAGGAAAAATAGCAGAGACCTAAAGAATAAGCATACTCAAAGTAATTAACTTCATGGTAAAATGGTGTGTTTTCTGATGCACAGAAGATACAGAAATGTTTTAGAGATTTAAGTATTAAGCTATTGCTGTGGATGCAATAGCAGTTAGGTAGAATGATTTGCGAAATATGAAGATGATGGATTTGTAATTCTAAAATAAACTGTGGTTAATTATTCTTCTAATGTGTACATTCTGCAAGAACAAGGTGACAAGAACATGACACCCATATTTATGAGTTTTTATGGCATTGCCTGTACATTGTTGAGATCAACTTCATCTTTAGGAATTCTGCACCTGGTTTATAAGAACATTACCATGTATGGAATGGAAATGTAAAGCTACCTTTTTTTTGACTTATCACAGTAAAATAGTGTATATTCTTTTTTTGTTGTTATGAAATGTGATTTTTTTAAAAAAATCATTATAGTATCTAGAACTTCAGAAAAGCCATGCATGTTCATCTGTTAATCTCTCTCACAAATTTGTTTTTAAATTCTGCCTAAACCTGACAGCAGACAGTAGGCTAAATGAAAATTTTTGTGGAGAAGGGATGAAGGCTAAAAATGAAGGGAGAGGGAAGTTTTATTTTGTCATTTGTATTTCCTCTGATACAAAAGTGACTTGAAACGGATCTGTTCTGTTCATTATTTCGCATGACTTTGAAATGTGTTATTAATATAAAGCCCACTATTTCTAAGAGATTTCAGTATCTTAAATGTAGTTGGCTCGAAATCAGATGACACTTATAAGCCCAAGGCAGTGCTTAACCCATAATTACTGCAATGTCAGATCTTGGAAACTCTAGCAGTTCTCTGTCCCAGTGGAAATGCATTTTTGCCCCTCTACCAAAAGGCTTATGTGTTGACTCATTTCCTTTACCAATATGACAGTTTCCTCCACATATTTACTGCTCTGGGCGAGATTGCATTACGTTAACAAATCTGTCTTCATATGACATCAACAAATCTGAACAGATTTTTTTAAAGGAATTTGAAGTTTTCAGTGGTTCTTGTCAGTATTTAAAATATTTTTATTTGTCTCTCATAAAGGCTACATTTGTTTTGAGGTCTTTAACTTTCAATCCTTAAAATATTTTAATTCTTCTCTAATAGCTCTGAATCCTGTGTTTGCTTTTTAACTTTTGTATTTACTGCATGTATTGTTGCACTGAATGTTTGCTGAATTTCCCTTAACTGATGTTACATTGCTTTTGTTTCTTGTGAACAATGACATAACTATAAGCTTACTGTAACTCTAGCATTTCGTAGTGTGTATTTGCTTCACTAATCTCTGGCCTTTTTTGCTAATGCTGCATGATTGTTCAACCTGGGGTATCAGGACGCTGCATTGGGATACTGATCCATCAGTTCTTCAGCTCCACTCTGATTCCGATCTGGGGTATTGCATAGATTTCTTATATTCCCTCTTTCATGTACTTATGGATAATAGGTATAAAAGCTTATTTTTTTCTTTAAGACTTCAAGTTGTTGTTAAGAGACTGTTCTGTAAGGAACAGAAATTCACTCTCCCTAAGCTTATGCTTGCATTGGGAAATTTTCATATTATTTGATATGCGTAAGATGCTTATTTCTGATAACAAAATTTACTTATTCATGTTTTTCTTTGGGTCTTTCTTCAGCAAAATGTAAACTTTAAGAAGTCATTTCTTTAAAAAGCTTAGAATAACTGTATTTAAAACCAGTGATTCCCATCTTCTGTTATAAATATGTTTATAAAAGCTGTAGCTCATTATAAGCACTTACTAAAACCTCTGTTGTGCTGTAAGAATTATGATTCTGTCCACCATAATCTTTCAAAAGGGCTTACTCTTTTTCTTTTGCTTTTATCTTAGGAGATTTTATCTTAAGAAACTAAATTTGAGATAGGTAAATTGTTGCTGTATTGTAGTAATACTGCAATGATCCATACCAAAATTAGCTTTTATAGGAAGTTACAATGACTGAATAAATGTTATGTGGGCTTTGGAAGTACAGTATGCACTGTAGTTTGATACTAGCTATATCTGTGTTTATGGGTCTTCCATAAGCTAAAGTCAGAAAGCTCAGAGGTTTTCAGTATTGTATTCTGGAGTAACATATTATGGATAAATCACTTGTCAGTATGTGAGTTGCGGGTTAGATTTGCAGTTCTGCATTCTAAATAGTATCTTAAAGGTAGACAGTAAAGGGCAGCAACATTAAAGGCTTTTTTGTTCAGAATAACTAAGCTGTTTTTTAAGCTTTAAAATCCTAGAACCGCTGCTGTACGAACATGACTCATGTGAGCAGATCTGTTCCACAGAAAACAGGGATATGTCATATATGTAGCAGTACCCTAGTCAACCACAAAGAGCAAAACTTTAAGATTCTATCTTATAATCCACATATATATATTTGCACATCTTTCTTTTTGTTTCAGATGTATAAAATAGCTGCCGATTTTAAATAATAAGGATAATAAAATAGCAGTCATAATCATGTGGCTTCTTCAGAGTTAAGTTTCCACTGGATTTAAGTTTGACTAAGCAGTGCTGTAACATGACTACTTGGGTGTTTTTCTAGGCAAAATGTGAAGTAATTCATAAAGTTAAATATTTTTTCTGATTTCTCTGTTAATTTTATTTAGACGTGGACCTGTTAAACTTGGAATGGCAAAAATTACACAAGTTGACTTTCCTCCTCGAGAAATTGTTACATATACAAAGGAGACGCAAACACCTGTTATGACTCAGCCAAAGGAAGGTGAATGGTTAACTTGTTACTATCTAAGTTATTTTTCTTTTATTATAATAATGATGACTGACTGAATTGGAACCAGCACTTGTGATCTTGAAACAGTAAGGTAGAATGAAGGTTAATCTGTGAGATAATGAATACAAATTCTATTGCTAAATTCATAAAGGTCTTGCTTAAGAGTGTCACTGTCATTCTGCATCTTTTTCTTACTACTCTTATTACTAATACATGGTATTTTCTCACTCCTAGTAAATATTCAGATTAGACATAGAGTTTCTTAAGTAGCTGACAACTGATGAATGCAAGATACTTCCCACTTTCGTTTATGACACTTAAGAATCCACATGCAATTTACTTGAAGGCTGTGTATCCTTATAACAACCTTAGCAATTAAACCCCCCAACTCTTTAAGAATTAGAATTTTTATACCTGGAACTTATACATTGAGTTTTAAAAGAAGGAACTAATGTCTTTATTAACCCGTGTAGTTTCTGTTCTCAGCAATTGAACAAATGCTTTCTTTCAGTCATGACTTGTTTGCTTTTCAGAAAAGAAGTTTTTTCTGAAGAAAAGAGTTGGCTAATAAACTTGCTTTTCAATTTTGAATTCAGCTGCCAATGAAAATACTAATCTTGACCTATTTTGTATGTGGTTCCATAACAAAATCTCTTAGTTGTTTCACATGACTGACTTTGAGTATGTGTCTTTGCTAGCAATTTTACAACCTGGTTCTACATTCATAATTTTGCATTTTCCTGCTCTTTGGTATGTGAACTTTTGAGTTTTTATGCAAGGAGATAAAAGCATTTTTTTAAAACATTAAGAGAATACTCAACTGAAACCTTATGCTGGTATTTCCAGGAACTCTGTAATTTATCTGAAAGCGTAATACTGATGCTATAGAGTGTAAAGTGTAATACAAGAGATGCAGAATTGTTGTTGTTGCTCCAGTCTCCATCAATATGCTGCTCTTGTCTGGAGTGTGTCTTGAAGTCCCTTTTTGGCAAGTTCAACTAGATGCAAATGACACTGTGAATGAGTTTAAGTGGGGGGGGAAGGCGGAGGGAAAAGAAAAGAAGTAAATTGCAACAATACTTTGTGTTGAGAAGTTTCTTCCCTTCTTATCTTTGGGTATCCAGTATAAGGAATTGGTGTGTCTTCAGAATGCAGACCCGATCTTTCAAACTTCATTATTCAGTGAGCCAGAATAACAGAGGATATGCTTTTTCTCTAATTGCGTTTCTTTTCCGTTCTTCGTTTTATCTGTATCCCTGCACAGACTGGCATTTTGGGTTTTCCTGCTTTCATTTCTCCAATGCCCTTACCTTTTCCTTTCTCTAATTCCTCAGTTTTTTTCCTCTTCTCTGTCAGGTTCATGGAAACTGAAGACTTGGTTCATAATTTACGTGCTTGAAGAGTTTTACTTCTGCTGCCTGCTGTCAGTGGAAATTACCTGGGATTGTACGAGCTTAGTTTCACACGCAGTGGATAGGCTGTAGTTGAGTTTTACCGTAGTGGAGCTGGAAAGATAGGTCATCTGTATTTCTGCATTTACTAGAAAGCGCTCTGAATATGGATGTTGTCTCTTGATCCATTCCACCTTAAAAATAATACTGTTTTCTTGAGGGCCATCATCATTTTTTTATGTATGTGTACTTCACAAAAGTCACTTACTCCTGGTGCTTTTTTGTCATTTCAGTGTGGAGGATCTTTTAAGGTCTGTCTTAAGAATGCCTAAATACATTCATAATTAAGCTCTATATTCACAATTTACATCTGAAGTAGGATGTGGGTTTAAAAAAAACCTCATTCTGCCTCCAAAAAAAGAGAGTCACAAGGTGAGAGATTTTTGATCGTGGGAAGAAAATTTTGAAGTCTTCAAAATAATGGACAAAAGCAATAGGCTGAATTTTCAGAGTGCAGTGAGATAAATTAAAATTAGATAGAATGTATCTCATTGATTATTGTTTCTTCTCACAATCTGATGGGGGTTTTACACTTGAAAGTTGAGCTTGCAACTGAATTTATGCATACAAGTAATCTTCAGTAGTTCCCTTGTACAGCAACAAGTTGCATCTCAGCTAGGTTAGCTCCAGTATTCACACTCGCTTATAAAGCGAAGTGGACTGAACCTTTCTTAATTATCACATCATGATATTTTAAAATGCTGTTGGAGCTTTGCTTTTGAACAAAGGAAAATAGAAGCAGGTTTATTAGATATGCTGTGCAGTTGTTCTGCAGGTTTAGGTCCATTTGTCTGTAGGCTGAACTGTGCTAATACCCATTTTCGGAGGAAAAAAAACCAACCCAAAACCAAACAAAAACCCAAAACTAAAAAACCAATTCCGCTTCTGTGTGCCACAATGGTTATGCAGTTATATTGTAAGCTGAATTGGGAAACGTTCAAGCTACAACTAATATATCTGGCAGGACAGATAGGAAGTAGGGGAAAACTGGTGTTAAACTAAACCAGTTCATAATTGTCATGGAAATATTTATGGCAGTAAAAACAAAACTACAGCTACACATGGGAGATTTCATGTCCTGAACTTAAAGTTGGCCTCTGGAGATGCCCATTTTGGATTCAGTGTAACAAGCAATTACATCTAAATTGTGAGTATCTTTCAGCTGAACAGTTGAGGCTTTAAAATGCGAAGGTCATTAATCTCAGAAGTTGATAGAAAAGACTGCATTCAGTAGTCGAGAAACCCAGACCAGGAAAATTCCATGGTTAGAGAAGGGAGGTAGACTAAGTTCATATGCTTCTGTATAGTGCAGACACGTTGCACCATCCCAGACAATATTCAAATATGAAGTAACTCCCCCGACTACCTTGTGAGTACAAGGCTCCTTGGCTGCACCTGTTTTCAGCCGGTGATCTGCTCCATCTGTAATGAAAGAATGACCAGTTTGGATTTATTGTATTCTGAACAGTATGGAATATTAAATTTCCCCATTAATTGAACTTAATGCATGTTTCGGAGTTCTTGTAGGAAGAGGTCCACATCCAAAGTAGACTTAGATGGTAAATCTGCACTACTTGTTGTATGGGCTTTTGCTATGATGGGTGCAAGCCATAGCTGCTCTTTCCTTGGTGTCTCATGTATACAAGTGACTGAGGATATAGAAGAAGAGAAATTCAGTAAGAAATGGTGTCGGGGTGGCAGTCTTGGTGCTCTCTGACTTCTTGTTTTGATGAAAATACTGACATGTCTGTCTTAAGTACTACTTTTTTGTTTGGGGTTTTTTTCTTCATGTTTTTGGGGTTTTTATCCAGAATTTTCAATAGCCTTAGTCTCTTAACCTCACCATTTCTGTAGCAGCTGTATTTATTATGTAAAAGAAATGAAATGAAATAATGAAATGGTTCATGGTTCCAAGGAATATAGCAGAGACAATATGCCTTTTTTTTTTCCTTGTTCTCTTGGTATGTCCTGTCCCTGTCTTTTGAGTTTTTGCCATTCTGTGATGCAGTAATGATGGCCATCTTTTTTGTTTAGGGACAAAATAAATTTATTTTGGCTTGAGAAGTGTTGTGCCATACTTGGTGGTGTTCTCCCTTATTTCATAACTAACAAGGCTAAGCGTCTAGGTCTCTACAGCATTACTACACTAGTAACTTGGCACCATCATAACATGAACATCCTATGTTCTGGCTGCTCCATTCCCCAGCATCCTTGTTCTGCCATCCCTTTTTCTGCTATCTAAATCAATTTCTCACTTCCCACGATGCTGTGTATAACACTGCTGCCTGCTTCCCTCATCCCTCATTGTCCAATTTTTGGTGGACATATTTTTCAGGTAGTGTGGTCAACTGGTTATTAGGGTTGTTATTTAGCCTCTATTTGGCGTGCTCTATCAGGCAGCAGATTTTCAGATCTACTCCCTGAAAATACATTTGAAATTGTGTTCCCTTCACAGACTCATTTCTTTCTAGCAGGCGGCACAAGCAGTTTCGGCAACAGAGATAAAATTCACATGTGAACTCTGGCATATGTCTTAATGTTCTGCAGGGTCTATGTTGGCCACCATGTAGGGTACTGTAATCATTGGTGCTAAATTTTTTTCTTGTTTGTACTTCTTACTAGACTGCTCTCTACTATACTGTTTGATCTCTTCCTTTGTGATTTACTAACATATTGTTCAAATTCGCATGGAAAGAAGTTAGTCACCGGAACGCCCAATAAATACGTGTTACGAATGCTTGAAGTAGTTAATCCAAAGAAAGATAAGCATATAGGGGAATATGATTCTGCTCAGCTGTCACAGTTAAGGCTTTTCCTGGGCTAATGGGATACTTGTTAGTTAGTGCTGCTGTACAATATCTTGCATGTGCAATTGCAACTCACTGCAAACAGTATTATTGCATTAGGTCCACTCTTTGAGGAATTATTGTCCGGTAAAGTCTCCAAGTCACGGAATGAAAATATAAAGCATTTTTGTCCTTTTAATTCTGATTTAAGCAGAGTAATAACAATTTGGTGTATAGGATTGTCTTCTTGGATGCTGTTAACAGTGAATGGAGAGCACATTTACATTTTAATATTTTAAAAAGAAATAATGGACCTTTATATATGCATCTATTATTCTGTACATGCCTCGAATGTACAGTGAAATATAGATGGGAAAACTTGATATCAAGACATTCATCTTAACAAAAGCCACCCATTTCACAGATGATTTAACTTTGATTAACCTACTCTGCAGCAACAGATTACTTGGACAACTGGAACTTCGCTCTATAGTGTTATGGGTAGGTGCAGCCTAATTTGTGGCACTGTTTTTCTTTCTGTCTTGCCAAAATACATCACAATTTTGATGTTAACTCAAGGTAAAAATTCAGTGGCTCATTAAACCTATTTTTTTTAGCATTCATTGACAAGAAATTTGTCACTATTTAAGTAGCTGCTATTTTTATGCAGTCTTTACTGCTCAGTTTGTAACCTTAGATCCCCTGTTCACCTGCCAGAAATAATATGCTAAGGGATTAACTCCATGTTATAATGAATATTCATCAATATGTTGACGTGACATAGAGTCCCATTTCCTGTCTTCATGGCCCTAAGACTCTTCTAAGTCTTAGCAGCCTTTTTTTAAATGCAAAATTGTATTTGGTATACTGACAATTGAAGTGGCATAAATGCCAGTAGGTTCAGTCAATAATGACTACGGAGGATGAAGTTAGTGCCTTTTAAGGTTTCCAAATTTATATAGCTGACTCGAGATAAATGCAGTACACCACTGAATCATGGGTTCTTGACTTACTAGATGTGGAACTTTTTCAGCAATATTATGTCCAATCTTTCAGTGTTTGCTGGGTAATGTATTATTGTTATGCCAATTCCTTGCAAATACCAGCAGCTGGCCTGTTATCAAATAAATTCAAGATAAAGGAGAGACAGGAAGAGTAATTAAAACAGAAATTTCTTATCTCTTTTGTTGTCCAACAGCTTCACACTGCCTTTTTTGGCTGTAAACTTCTGTGAAAAAGCATCCTACTTTTGGATAATGAGGTCAAAAACTTGTATATGTGGGGCTTTTTGTGTTCTGGGTTTTTTTCTCCTGATCCCTTAATGAGAAAGTTTGCATGTGACTTTTCTTTAGAGAGAAGGTTTTAGATTTATGTAGTTACAGATAAATCACAGTGAGATGACATGTTCAATTTCAAGTCTGATACTTTGAGAATATTAAAATAAGTGCTGTATCCTGCATTTAAATGCAGTAATATCAGCTGGCTGTATGCAGTGAAAGTACTATGAAGGAATTTAGATCTCTGTATAATATATGCCATTTATGTTTCAAACATTAAAAGGCAGGAGCAATCAACTATATGATCTTTTGAATAAAATATGTAGATTAGAAGGTCACTTAGCACTAAGGGGTTGACCATCTGCATTTGACAAGAATTTGACTCCTGTCACTGAAAATGGTACTTAGAATCAGTGTAGTATGACTAATGGGGGGTTGGGCTGAAATTTCTAATTTGGGACTTTCAAAGCTAGAATAATGTATCCAGGGTGACCCAAAACCAAATTTCTGAATTTGAAGGCATCATTTAAATCTGCAAGATTGAGTGGCAGGGCGAACAGGAGGGGGATTTTTATCCAAGTGGCTGTAATGTGAATATGTGGTCCTGTATTTGTTGTTCTCAAAATCATGTGTTTTAACTCATATTACGTTTTTTAATTAATCGGCGTTCACACCTATAGTGATTTGACATCAAGAATTCCATTCTTTAGAATTGGTACAAGTTATACAGTTTTCGGATTACTAGTCCGTGGTACATGCGAATCCATCTAAAAAGGAGCAGTGTCTTTCTGTTTCTCTGCGTGATTATTTTGTCCAAAAAAGCTTTCATTTTTTTTAAGTAACACAAAAGCTGTAATTGGCATGCTTTGTAAGGAAGTGTCAATGTGCAAGAGAGTGGAGATCACTAAGAATTCTTTTACGCGTTCTTTCCCCTTTGCACCACCGCCTCCTCAGCAGGGTCACTGAGATCACTAGCTTTTCTTGAAATGGCCATTTTCACTGGCAGGTGCATTATACCCTGTATTTTCAGATTGTTTTTCCATTCTGAATGTTTGGCAGGTTGATTGCTCTGGCTGCATTGACGGAGAAAGGGCTGACAAATGCGGTTGGGCTGGCTGAAAAGACAGTGATTACTGTTTTCCTTTGTGGCTGATTGAGGCCCTTGAAAGGAAAGATTTTAACCTTCACCATTTGGTTCAAAAGTATGAGCATATATTGAAATCATTCATGCCATTTATCCTAGTTCTGTAAACTTGTCAGAACGTAAAAATCGCTCAATTTCAAGTAATGTAGGATTGGCATACGTCATTATCATTTTGATTAAGTTGGAGTTTGTATTATTGTGTGCATTATACAGTGTCATTTAAAGCTTTCTTTCCTGCAGGTACAGTTATATTTTTATTGCTTATACTATGGAGTTAGAAAGATTTTCAGACCTCTTTAAACCTATCACTATGTGTGTGGTTTGGCAGCTGGTATGGCCTACAAGCTGTATTTTGTTTGCAGGGTAAAGGCTTGTCTGTAGACCTCCTGGAGTGCTGGTAATTGCACAGGCTTGCCATTGGGGAAAGACATGATTGGAAGCAGTCAGGCAGAAAAATGTTGTGCCATCCCATCGCCACCTCGTAGCAGAGAGAGACAATCCTTGCAGTACCATCTGGTTGTTGCTATCTAGTCAGCTGGCCTGGCTGCTGGGACCATGGCTTGGCAGCTGGTTCCCATCCCTTGACCACCTTTTATTCCCCCCCTCCCCCCCCTTTTTTGTGTGTGTGGATTTTTTTTTACCTTTTTTTTTTTTGTTAGATAACTTTGAACGTGGGTCAGGGAGATGGCTGCAACAAACAAGCCTAGTCCCTGTTGAATACTGTCTCATTACTTGTGATGAGGCGTGCAGCAGACTCCTGCTGCCATTCCCTTATAAACAGATGACATAGCTGTTTAACCAATAAAAATAGTCTTTTCAGAAGCTTATTCTAGAAAGCAGATGAAGAAAACCCAGGAAATGCATATTCCACAACACTAAGTAATTTAAAGTTATTTTCTGGTTTACAGTATTCAAAGAATAAAATGTAGAAATGCAGAAAGTGCTGTAAACCTTGTCAGTATTCCCAAACATTAACATTTTATGTTATTCATTGCAATTAGGGAAAACACATTTTGCTGTAAAGTTCTCATTGGCAAACATGATACAGATAATGAGACTTGCATTTAGAATGACAGAAAAAATGTAATCTCCCTGCTATTATCTTTAGCAAAATTTGCCTCTCAGAATAGCAACCTGAAAGCTAATGTAAGCCATCTTCATGCCATGCGAAGACCCATTAGACTCTGATGGTTTCAGATCACAAGTAAGCAGCTGCTCTGTAGACTATTTTAGACATTTGATTTTTCTTTATTCTGCAGCATTAATGTGTCAGTATGTTACACAGAACATGCATCCACCACATGGTTTTGTGTGGAATCATAAATGCTTGTAAGAGAGATTTCCACTTTGGATTCTTCACAATTTCTTAGGTGTCTTATTTCAGTTTATACAACTACATAATTTAGTGCAACTAAAATCCAGGTGTAGACAGTGTTCCCATGATCTTTTGGTTTGAGATAATGTTATCCTGGGGATTACATTTTACAAATACAACCATTTTAAGCTAAATGATACCATTTTACATCAGCTTATTTGAGATTCATATGGAATGTTACTGTTCCTCTTTAAAAACATTGACATTCTCACGATGTTTCTCCTTAGATGAGGAAGATGAAGATGATGTGGTTGCACCAAAACCATTAGTTGAACCCGAGGAAGAAAAAACATTAAAAAAAGAGGAGGAGGAAGAAGGTACAGTTCACCTCAAGACTTTCCGAGTGTGCTGTCAAGAAAGGCATCAAGAATTTTCCTAAGTTCTTTTCTTTCCGTTAAGTTGAAATTAATATGATTTACATTTTAACAATCAGCTAGCAAAATATGAAATGTAAAAATGTGCTTAAAATCTATGGATGTTAGGAAACAAATTTTCCAACATTATGATAAATAATCTGGTTTTCTTTCTTGGAAAGAATTGGTGAAAGTATGCAGTCCAGAGAACGCATGTGTAATTCTTTTCTAGCTGCCCCTCATGAACTTACAGAAGAGGAAAAACAACAGATTTTGCATTCTGAAGAATTTTTAAGTTTCTTTGACCACTCCACAAGGATTGTCGAAAGAGCCCTTTCTGAGCAAATCAACATTTTCTTTGACTACAGCGGAAGAGACTTAGAAGACAAAGAAGGGTAACGTGAATGTTGAATACTTTACTGTGCATGTGCAATATTTGTAATTGAAAAAGTGATCTAAGATTAACATCTGCTAATTGCCTTTTTAGAGAGATTCAAGCAGGAGCAAAGCTGTCCTTAAATAGGCAGTTTTTTGATGAACGTTGGTCAAAGCATCGTGTTGTCAGTTGTTTGGACTGGTCGTCTCAGGTAAAAAAATAATGTAAACATTAAGCAGTTATCTTTGTAAATTCTTCTAGTTCTATGCGCTCGACCCTTCTATAACTACAATTGATACAGGCTGTATTTCTAAATGTGTTCCTTACAAACTCCGTAGTTTGCAAAAAGTAAATAGAGCTGTTAATCTTTTGTGGAGAAAGTAGCAAAAGGTTTGCGTTATGAAGAAAGTCCTTGGTGTATTTGTTTCTGGTTTATGGACTACTTTGTAGAGGTAACTGTTAGCTTCACTAAAAAAAGCTCACTTAAAAGTACTGTTTTTTACATTTAAAAGTAAGTTATGATGAAGGACAGAACAAGGCTCTAATGTATATGTTAATGCTGTTTTATGAGCTAAATTTGAAACGATTACAGTTTTAACTGCCAGTTTCTCATTTACATATAACATAAGGTGGCTTTTGGGTTTTGGTAGCTTTTCTAACCTAGAAGAAAGCAAAGATTCTAGGCTTGTCCGGACCATTAGCTAGTCATCTTGCTTACTTTTAGTCTTTTTCACGTATTTTACAGTACCCAGAATTACTTGTAGCGTCTTACAACAACAACGAGGATGCACCTCATGAGCCTGATGGGGTGGCCCTTGTATGGAATATGAAGTACAAGAAAACTACCCCAGAGTATGTCTTTCACTGCCAGGTATGATTCTGTCTCAGGAGGCTAAAGATTTTATGTTGATGAAGTTGGACAAGTACCTTCCTTATGCTTGTCAACATAATGATTTCATTGAGCTGGCTTTCACTTTGACCATATGTTATTTGCAAACAGACATTGATAGCTAGAGATTTCCATTTAGAAACATTATTCTGTTTCAGAATTTCTGACATCATTCAGAAATCAGTCTTGAGAACTCATTTTCTTATTTTAATTTATTTAAAAACCAAAAAACCGTTTTGTGTAATTGTTGAACCACAAAGAAGGTTTGTATGTAAGGGGATTGAGTGGGATTGCATACTACTAGAGCTTAGTTTACTGAATAAAGTGAAGATGGCCTGAGGAGATGAAGCAAGGATGAAAACTAGAAACATACGCGTCAAGAAAAAGGCAGATGGAGGCTTTCTAGTAGTTTTCTAAAAGATAAAAACAAGCAAATCTCTTCCATTATGCCAAGCCTGGAATAGCCACTTTATTTTCAAAATGCCATAAATCTGAAAAATTACATAGTTGAATCAAAGTTTAATCTCGTGCTGTCAGATTACTGTCAAAGCCCAGATTGCAAAAGTAACTTTATCGTATCAAAATTGACTTGTATGTTTGTTAAGAAAATGACCACAGAATGTGGCAAAACATTATTAAAATCTTGTGCATTACTGGGCTTTCCCTTGCTCACAAGCTATGCTGGGAGGAATACAACTGTATATGTATGAAAGAAAAAAGGAGGAAAGCTTCATTTTATGAGTACAAATTAAAACTAAAAGGCTGTTGGGAGTTCACAAAGGTTTTGTGAATCTTTAAGTAATTGGACAGTGAAATGGTCTATTGAATAAATCCAGGCAAAGAACTTACTCTGGTATTTGGTCCCATTTTCTTTAGTTTTAGATATAATGTCATTGAAAGATAGCTTTTCATGTATTTTGTTGGTTGTTTTTTTTTTCCTTTCAGTCAGCCGTGATGTCAGCTACATTTGCAAAATTTCATCCCAATCTGGTGGTTGGTGGCACATACTCAGGCCAAATAGTGCTATGGGATAATCGCAGCAATAAGAGAACCCCAGTGCAGAGAACTCCACTTTCGGCTGCTGCTCACACGGTAGGGGGTGAAAGATCTTCAAGGACTGTTTCCTGTTGAGATGTATTTAACCTCTAGGAAGCTCTGTCCAGTGCACTTGATTGATAATGCTTAAATGTTTATATCTGTATCTTGCCAATGCTATCACTGAAGAACCGTGCTATTCACAAAAATCAGTGTCAGAAAAACAAATATCGGTTTTATAGGGGAGTATTCTTTGTACTGTACAGTGACCAATCTCTTATGCTTTGTTACATGGCCAAGTTGTATATTGTACTGTATATTAATTATACCAGAATTGGTTGTTACTTGGAAATTCCTTCCTTCCTTCCTTCTGATAGTATTTTACATTTTTTAGCACCCAGTGTACTGTGTAAATGTTGTTGGGACCCAGAATGCTCATAACTTGATTAGTATCTCAACTGATGGGAAAATATGCTCTTGGAGTCTGGACATGCTTTCTCAGCCGCAGGTAAGATAACTCTGGATACATGTAGTATCTATTCCAGATTAATATTTTGTAAAACCTTAATGAATCTGAAAAGCATTAATAAACATTTTCTCAACACACAGAATTATACTTAAGGTAGCTTGATAAGTATTTGATAAAATGTTTCCCCACTTGTGGAATCAAATATTGTCTGTTGATCCTTCTGTATATTTTTGTTGCACTCGTGTTAAGTGGTGAACACAATTTTAACAAGAAATAACTTTCTTATTCCTGCCCAACTCTGCACAAGTAAAATCATTTAAAAAAAACCCTCCTCCTCAGAAATCTAAATGACTTTCAAATTTTTTTAAAGTAACATCTAAAATATTAAGTTGCTGATATTTTCACTTCAGGATAGCATGGAGCTGGTGCACAAACAGTCCAAGGCTGTGGCTGTTACCTGCATGTCCTTCCCTATTGGAGATGTCAACAACTTTGTTGTTGGCAGTGAAGAAGGCTCAGTGTACACTGCGTGCCGTCATGGCAGGTGAATATAAACTTTAATTAGTCAAAGGAAACAAAAATAGTGAAAGGGTGAGTCCCTGTGTGCTTTACACTTGTGAAGTTATTTATAGTGCATAGTTACTCCTTTTCTGGAAGGAGTTCAAAATAGCTCTATATGAATTCCATTGCACACTTTTTCCTGAGTAAAAGCTTCATTAAGAACAGAAGTTCGAATAATGAATTGGTACTATGCTGCCTTTGACTTGAAGTTGTTTGTGTTGATGAGGAGGGCAGCGTATGTCTCTTCGGTTTTATTCATTTGAATTGTAGTAGATCATTCCAAACTTCCTATCGGTTCTGTAGATAATTGTACAGTAACATCACGCACAAATCTTAGATTGGCTAGCTTTTCTCCTGCTGTTCAATCTATTTTCAAACTGTCTGACTGTATCTTATCAATTGCTTTCTTAAATATAAGTGAGTGTCCAGGTTTCATCTCAAATATACATCGCCCTTGCTGCACAGCTTTTTGGTTCCAAAATACCCCAAATTGTATCACTTTTGTGTAACATCCTTCCCATCTCTTCCCCCCCTTCTTTTTCATCACTTCTGATAGGAGACTATTAAGGATATATTGGTACTGTTTTATGTCTGAACTCTGTGTCCATAAGGTACATGCAACTTCCCTTAAGTCAGTGGGAATTTTATGCTCATTCCTGAGGACTGGATTTTGTTCTTTGTAAGAATGGAAGTTTTAGCTATTGCTTGGAGAACAATGTAGTTAAATATGTGGACTGGTACCTGCTGAATGAGTCTCTTCTCTGTGTGCTATATTTTGGCACTTAAGGTTAGCAGAAAATAGATGTTGAAGTTAAGATTCCTATTCAGGAATCTGTCTATTTTGGTCTTCTGTGGTCCTGCTATGATGAAGCCTTTTGCAGTGGTGTAACATCCATGCGAAGTAGAAAAATCTTGTGGCTGTATTTAAATGGCATTTCAGTGCTGTCTCTGTCTGCACATGCGTGGCTTCTGGATAAATTAACCTTGGTGTTATATTCTAAAACAGCAAAGCTGGAATCAGTGAGATGTTTGAAGGACACCAGGGACCAATCACAGGTATCAACTGCCATGCAGCAGTTGGACCTGTAGACTTCTCGCATCTTTTTGTCACCTCTTCTTTTGACTGGACAGTAAAGCTTTGGACAACTAAGGTAACTTAAATAGATATAGTTCAGTGGTTTTCTTCGTAGTCCTTGACACAAGGTGGTGCTATAATGCAAGCTACTTAAGAAATGTTAGTAAACTGAAGTTAAATTGTGTGAAGCTCGAGGTTCCTAGCAGCAGTCTTGCAAAGAGGAGAGAGCTGATGAAGAAAACTGTAGTTAACAACATAAGGCTTTGCTTTCAGAGTGTACATCATTTGTATACTTCTGATCCATTCTGTTCATCCTTTTGGCCTGTATTCTCAACAACAACTACAATGCAGTCAGGTGTAAATCATGTTGTAAAATCAGTTACTCCATATTAAGCCTAAGGCAAATGTTTTGTGGAGGACTAAGGGACAGCACCAAATCTTATGTCAGTTAAACTCCATGAGGCTCACAACTGAAATATCTCCCATTCCTATTGCCAGAACTACCTCTTTCCGTGTTAGTTTGATGCCCCAGGGAATACAAAGCAGAGGAAGCAGAGTTAGAATCTCCCAGTAATAGTGCTGTCGCGGAATTATCATTGGCTTGATTTACAAGATTCTTAATGCATTAAATTTACAACCTCTTTAAATATTGGCTTGCTACTGATATGTTTTATAGCAGCAGGCAGACAAAAAGCTGCATGCTTCGCAAAGCATCCCTTTAATAATAGAATTAATTTTTGGCTGCTTGTTGCAGAGGCATTTTTTGAAATGTGAAACACTTTTTACTTATTGCTGATAATGCTGTCAGGAAGTTCTATATTTTGCCTTACCTGTTAGCTTTAGGATTTTGAAGTGCAGAGTTTGGGTACTGCATTGTTACGTTTGCTTTTTTTCAGAATAACAAGCCTCTCTACTCCTTTGAAGACAACTCAGATTATGTTTATGATGTGATGTGGTCTCCAACTCACCCTGCCTTGTTTGCCTGTGTGGATGGGATGGGCAGGCTTGACCTGTGGAATCTCAACAATGATACTGAGGTGAGGCGGTTGGGTTAACAGTCAAACATAGCCAGAAAAGCGTTTGTACACTTTGAAAATAATGTCAAGAGTTTACCATAGCACTTCGGTTTGGATTTTTGCTGCTGTTCTTAAATATTCTGTAGTTCAGTAGTTTCTGTGTAATAAATACCATTCTTTGATTACAAGGTTGTAACTCAAAGGACTCCTCATAGTGAATAACAGTGATAATTAAATTGTTTTACCTGCAACAAGAGTGCAGAACGTCTGTTGGTGTAACACTGATGCATGTTGTGAAAGTTATGATAGACGTCCCCTAGTACGGCCTTGGCAACTGATAGCTTAAAAGTATGACCAAACCTGTTACCCACACACCACTGTTGTTCCTATTGCCATAGTAATGCTGCAGAGACATTTTAATTTGTTTCTAAACTTAGAGAATTGAATGTTTGGGTTTTCTGGTGTGACCTATAAACTTAATTATAGTATAAACCTTTTCCAAGACTAAAACTTGTTGGAGGTAGGTGAGACGAAAAACCTGGCTGATACTTAGTACTTAAATTTCACCTTTTTAAAATTGCATATAAGAAAGAACAGTTCTGTAGGGGCATACGCCAGCCTGTACTTCAAATTGGAATTACCCGGTTCCAGCCTTTGGACAGGATTTGACCTGCCAAAGCAGCTGACTTCATCCCTGCCCTCTGTCATAACCTTTCTTGTGATCCCAGGGCTCCTCCTTACTGCCTGACTGAATGCGTGTCTATGCCTGCTGTCTCATGGCAAGAATGCAGATGTGCTTTTTGACAGAGAGGATGTTTGTACTTTGGCCAAGGGACAGATGATGTGTTGTTTTGGTCATGTCACTGGTGATAGCTTAAGGCCACTGAGAGTCTGTGAGATCCGTGTACTCTGCCTCAGTTGAAATGTTGGGAACTTCTTTTAATACAACACTGAGGGATTAGGTGTGTTCTGTAATCTATAGGTTATGGAATCCTCAAGCGTTTTTAACAATGTGTTTTAAATGCATACAGGTGCCAACTGCAAGCATTACTGTGGAGGGCAATCCTGCCCTGAACCGTGTGAGATGGACACATTCTGGGAGAGAGATTGCTGTAGGTGATTCAGAGGGACAAATAGTTATATACGACGTGGGAGAGGTATGTATAGCGCAAAGTACATTACAAAACACTCGGGTTTCTTTGACTTTTACTCTTGCCCTTAATTTTTTTTCCCCTGTGATTAGAGGAATGAGGTTTAATTTTTATTTTCAAGCTAATGTTTCCTATTTGTGTCTGCTTCAGGTATTCTAGCATAACTTTTTAGCATGCTACGTGGCAGAAATCAAGAAGTAAAAACATTACTGTAAGGCTGGTGAAATAAGATGAAAGAATGGTTTTGTTTGTAGAGATTTTATCTTCTCTGTAACTGTGGCACATGTGAATTCTGACCATAGTTTTAGAAGTACCAAACAAAAAATGTTGCAGCAAAGCAGTCTTGACTTTGTTCCTACAGGGAAGCTGTTGCAATTATGTGTACTGCAGTAGTACATTACTAATTGATTGGACGAGGACAAGGCATTAGTATTCCCCTTTGGAGGCAGTCTCTCAGGTGGAGACCTATCATGCAAGCTTGTAATAGTATCATTATATACTTAAATACAGAATTTTTAAACTCTGCTTCTTTTATTAGTTAAAGCTTTTGATGTTCAGACTCTTTGAAAAGTTATACTAAATAAAGATAAGCTCTTCTATTGGAACCTCTTCTGAACATTACTTAAGCACTCTGCTGTTCAAGATGAGCTCAGTTTTCATTTATCAGTAGGTTCAAATAACGTTCTCTTTGTCAACAGCAAATTGCCGTTCCTCGCAGTGATGAGTGGACTCGATTTGGTCGAACACTGGCAGAAATAAACGCTAACAGAGCTGACGCAGAAGAGGAAGCTGCAACCCGCATACCAGCGTAGATCTTTAAAAATAGGCAGCAGTGGTAGACTTGTGAATGATTTGATGCAAATCTTTAAAAGTATAAGCATGTGTCAGTTCAAATAATAGCTTAAGGCAGGAGTATACGGATTCAGCTGTGGACTTTGAAAATGAATTAAGATCACTGAAAATCAGATCTTGCATTGTCATTTTTTTATATATAAATTACAAGCACATTCTTGGATTTGTGTAACTTTTAATACAGTTAACTTCGACTTTGCAAGGAACTTCTTTTACTGAAACACTAACCTGATGTAAATTTGCCATTGGGCTTCTGAAATTTCCACTTTGTAACAGTGTATCTATTTCTGAAAAGTAAAACTTCTGTTTCTAAACTAAACTTTCTATATCACACAGGCTAACTTTCATTAGGTAGTAAATCTCTTAAGCATTCTGTAATTTGAACTCTTCAAATTACCCACGGATATGCATGCATATGTTCCAAGTAAGTTTCATTGTTTATACATAGATAAGCCTCAGACTCTGGTAGTGGGTAATATATGTGAATAAAAATTTGTCTGTAGTTACCAACTTACTTGATAATTGGACATGAATTAATGAAATACATATTTAATACCAGGTTCTTTTGTTTGAATTGGTGCATTAGAAGGTGAGACTGATTCATAAATAAATATTATATGAGCACTTGTCAGCTGCCCTGACCCCTAATCTGCGTCCCTTCAGTAGTTTGAGAGTAGAAAGTTCCTGGGAGCTGCTGCTTACTTTACTACACACATCAGAGTTGTTTTCTACCCCCAACTTCCAGTTCCTACCATGGCAATCAGCCAAAAGGAAAAAGGCTACTGTTATCAAATTTTTCTTTTCCAAAGGATAAGGAACTAGATTTTGACTTAATTTCTATAGCATGATGATTTGCATTCAGTTAACTACAGACTTGCCACTGATTTTTCCATATTAAGTTAAAGACATTTTCGTTGCTTTTTAACATTTTTATTGAAACAAAACCTCTCAATGGCTTGAAACAGAATGGTTGGAATTTTTGTTAAAGGTTAGATTTATTATTTTTTTTTGAGTACATCTTTCTTAGAACATTATAAAGCTTCCCATCAAGACTGGTTGGGGGGGTATTGTTTGGTTGGGATTTTTTTTTTAAGTAAATATTCTGACTTGTACTACTTAGGCAGTATACCAGTATTGATGCCTTTATCTTAGGACTCTAGGTTCTTAATATGCTACAAGCTTATTGTTTTGCCAGAAGAGCTGGTTTATATGCTTAAAAGTCAGAAATAGGTTTATATTCCTTAATCAGCTTTATGTCCAGAAGAATTCGTACTTTCTTCATGGTTTGTGTGTTAAGTTTGGGTTTTGTTTATGGGTTCTTTTTTTTTCTCTCCTTGTCTCAATTCTGTTATGAGCAGCTCATAGAGGCAGGCAGCAGTAACAGCAGTTCTGTCTTCAAGAGGTTATCTTTTTCAGTGGATTTGAAAGTGAAATGTATTTAGGTGTCCATTGATGTTGGCTTGCCAGAAGTCCTCCCCCCTCTTCAATGCAAAGTCATGCTGTTCAGTTTGACATTTGCCTTGTATGTTCTCATCAACCTTACGACAGCAGCTATCTGTTCAGTTGAGAAACGTGAACTATATAAAGAACAGGCACATCATGTGATGATTTTTTACCCTTTAGGTACAAGAGTTCTTAATGAGCAGATTGTTCTGGTGTCTTGTTGGGTTTTAGGGGTTGTTTTGTTTTGTTTTACTGAGATTGTTACTTTTCAGTAACACATTTCCTTCAGACTTACATTTTCAGAAATCCCATAGATTTCTTTTCTTTCAATGGATGGTGGCATAAACATATAGGTCATATGGCATTAGTTTTACATAATTTCAACCTTTTAATAATTTTCAAAGAAACTATTCTGTATTCATTTCTGCTTGTGATCCTCCCTCACAAAACAGCTGAGTACAGGTTAAAAATACTGTAAAAACCCATACCTGTAACATTAAGAGACCAACAGTGATGCTAGATACTGCAAATGATCATCCTGGGAGCCACACTGACCAGTTTTGGAGCTGTAAGAAATAAAAATGTTATCTTGCATTGTAAAGTCTCCTAAGGCCTTGATCAAGTCAGTCAACAAGCTGTGACTAAGATTAAATGCCAGTGGGTACCTGCCATTTTTTGTATCTATTTAGAAAAGCGCAGAACAAAATACATATATATGGGAAGAGAGTTCCTGGGAAGTCTGTCTCTAGAAAACTGCACAAAACAGGTAAGTCTTTAAACAAAAAAAAAAAGCCGAATAAAGATACGAAGCCATCTATCTATCTATATATATGCATGTTGCAGAATAGTGATCAAACTCCCAAGTGCAATGTATTGTAACCTCTAGCTCACTAAATATTGTTCAGCGCCAAAAGATTTTGCATCCAGCTTAGAGGCTAGAGCTGAAGGAGGGCTTTTCTGTGTTTGTAGTCTTCAGTTTTTAAGAAGCTGTTTCTTCATAAGCTGACTAAAACTCTTCATATCGGTCTGCTGTCACCTCAGCAAGAAAGTAACAGAACTTCAAATCAGTTTGTACTGCTGGGATACACTATACTCCAGGATGTTTAACCCTGAAAGAAACATGTAAAACTAAAGATTGGAGGTTGTCATACTTCAGTAAGCGAGGCTGGAAACCCACCCCCTTTCTTCTCTGGCTGTATGGGTAGGATAACTACTTTTCCTCTAGGACCGTAGAAATCTAGACCCTCTACTTCCTCTGATGCTTTTCCATGTGAAAATTACACCAGATAAACTTCTGGCAGACATTAAGCCAGAAATAGTTCAAGCTTTTCCTTTCTCCTCTCCTTTAACATTCCACTCAACTGGAAGTCTAAACAGTCAGGTTTGCATATAAAAAGAATATAAAAGTAAGTCCTTCCCCTCCCCTAAATAACCTAATCTTTCAATGGTAAAACAATGTAGAAATAAAGAGAATGCCTTCAATTTTATGTAAAGTTTTCCATTCTGGAAAAAAAAGGGGAAAAAAAAAATTCCTGCAAAAGTTCTTGAGTCTGCTAATAGCTGGCAGATACCTCATTGTGTTTTAAATATGCTACCACAGAGGTAAGATCTAGTACACATTTAGTATTACTGTGTATTTCGAGGGAATTCCTTCTTACAAAGTAGTGCTGCAAAGTAAGATGCTGCATGTGCTCATCTAATTACTGTGTTCTCTTACACTTACAAGCCAGCAGGTTGCATTTTAATCCCTTTGCTGTAACTAGCAGTGAATGCATTTCTTCAGAGGCTATGTCCTGTACTGTGCATTCATTAAACGGGTGCATCTAATACTTAAATTTTAATCTGTGGTCAGTAATCTGTGGAAGAAAAAAAAGTAAATCACACTGGACAAATTTTCGATAAACACAAAGTGAAATGACTTAAGTGTGTTTAACTATTTTATTGTCACGATTGTTAACAAAACGCTTTCAAAACATTCTGTACATTTCAAACTATTTTGAACTGCAATACCCATTATATAAATGTCTGTGTATAGATGCCATGATGTCTCTGTACAAAGATGTACAATATGTACAGTAACATTAAACGCAAGCTGTGCAAGGCAAAGTCTAGGCTACAGATTCATGCCACTGGTTAAAACAAGGCATAGAACCACAGCTTCAATCAGTTCCTTGTGTGCAAATAAACAAATAAATGCAGGTATATATTAATATTAGAAAGGAGTAATTAGATTTGCAAGCTCAGTTCAGCTAGAACAACATGCAGCTGACTGGAAAAAATACAGTACTACTCTTGAACTTTTTCCACTGCATCACTTTGGTTGAAACATCTTTTCAGGATTCAGCTGCTGCCTTTTGGTTGAGCTGAGGTGGTGCCAGGAGATCGGAACTTTGGAAGATATAAACCAAATTTATTTTCTATACCAGCAAATGTAGCTGTAGCAAGTCTGTATCCACCTATGTGCTCAGGATTAACAGGAGGAAGATCCGAAATTCGAGTTTTTGGGGTAGGTTCTGATCCAGAAGGTTTGCTGTTTGAAGAAAGAAAAAGAAAAAAAGCCTTTGCTTTATTTAAAGTGTTTTCTTAAGCCTGAATAACTTCACAAAATCTGGACTAAGTACTTCAAGCTCTTGCCTGAGCGTCGAAGACTGTTAAAGCTGATGTTAGTTACTTCACTTCTATAGTCAAGTAAAGTTGTGAGTTCAGACCACTACTTAATGGGAAATCAAGGCCAAAAGTGAACTTGAGTTTTTACTGATAGCTTTGTAAATTCTAACTTCCAGTGACATGGGGGGGAAATGGGCAAAATGTCTTGTTACAATGGAAATACAAGTTTTATGTCATATATTAAAATAAATATGAAATGGCTCTTTATCTCCTCATCTGTTTAGAAGTAGCATGCAAGTTTCTCTCAACTATATAAGGAGGGGGGGATTTTTCGCATACTGCAATTTTAAGTACAGTGCTCAAAGTCACCAAGTTTAACTGGTCCCGTGCATGAAAAAAATAAGATTATTTTTTTTTAACTTGGCAAGCTTTTCGTGCAAGCTAAAAAGCAAGTATTTGACTTACAGGCCTCCAAAATCGACATAAAACCATCTCTGCAGCAGTTCGTAAGTGACCAAAGTAACACCAAACTGGGGTGAAGATCTGAACACACGAGCTGTTAAATATTACAAATCATAGTGTCAAACAAAGAAAGTAATTTTTTCAGGAAAGAAGCTAAACATTTTTAACAAGATATTACGTTTTTCAGAATGGGGCCTTGTAAATACTGCTCTAATTTCAGTCCTTAACAAAGCAGATTCAGTGTCAGACTTAATATTCAGAGTGCATTTCTCACCTCCAGCTCCCTTCCAAAAAGCTGAAGGGCCTTCTTCCCTTAGAATCTTTCCAAAGCAGTCAATAACTCCGCTGTATGTTGTCTGACCAGCGCGAGCTGCCACTTGCAGTCTTGTCTTGATGACATCAGCAGGGGTTACCAAAGAAGCAGCAGGCACACCTTTTAGAAGAAAACCACGTTTAATTTGCACAAAGAATCTTGTAAAAGATGAAACACTTCTAACTGAAAAATAGAACTGCAAACTTCAGTATTTTTTGCAAGATTTAGACGTTACTAAAAAAGCAAGTTCTTACACTTGATGGTAATAGAAACTTGTGCTTGGCATAGTCGTTTTGAGTTTCTTCTAAATTTAAAGGCTATAACTGATAATAAAGAAAATAATAATAATAAGCTATCATCAACAGCAATTCTCCCAACATCGTCTAGTGATCTGTCACTAACAGTAGTTACAAACAGATAAAAGAGCTACTTTTAAATTCACACATATGCTAGATATGTAATAAGAGATATCCATGACAAAAATTAATTGTGCAGCCTCACTGTATTTGCTAATACTCTACAACATATTTTGCAAATTACATAGGTAACTGATTTGGGAACTTGAATCCTACACATCCATTTGTTAAAAGTGTTAGTAAGAAAATTACTGCTTAAAGCACCCATTCTACAGAAATATGTCTGTACTGCTGTTTGGACTGTTCTGTAGGAGAATAGACGCTGCTTACTTCAATAGGCAAGCCATAAAAAGACTGAGGACAATGAAGGTGTTTTACAAGTCTGCTTAGTACCAACAGCGTGATATTAGCCAACAGTGATGGAACAACAAATCTCCACTTCCAAGGCACCACTCTCAGCTTTCTAGTCAAAGGAAAGGAGAAAGTTTTCAGAAGTGTACTCCACAGTATATAACTGTGTCATCTGAGGAATTTCTAAATACTTCTGAATACTGCAAAAATGTCAACTTCTTAAAAAGAGGAACCGTCTTCTGACTTAGAATGCTGAAATTGATTTTGACTTCTGTTGAACTTTTAAAATTGGTTAATATTGAATTAAAAGTTTAACAAGTCACTGATTTGCATAGGTGATAATAAATTCTAAAGTTTCACTATTCAGTTCAGGAGGTTTTGAAGGAAAACAGAAGCAATGCAGTTAAGCCTACAAGCATATACTAATAGCACCCATATGCAGATTTTCCTTTACGGGCAGATATCTTCAGACTATATTCTTCCCTGCTGCACATGCGTAACGGGACTAGATCGAGCAATCAGGAATTTGAAATTTGCAATTCAGAAGGCAGATATCCTATACACACTATAAAACTCAGCCTATGAGATTTATACACATTTTTAATAGGGTTCATCACTTAGTATGAGTGACCCAAAAACACTAACCTAACAAACGAAGAGAAGCTGTGAAGTTTGCAATCTAAAAAGTCAGTCTTTATATGAGACACAAGTTAAATAATAATATTTATATGTGCTTCAATGAGTATGGTGAGCTAAATAATTTTCCATTTCTGGCAGCTCTGCGTTACTTGAGAATAAACGGGGCTACAAATGCGTTACTGGTTTCCTCGCTGGTCTCTCCCTTCCCTCTGGCACGAGGAACATGCCAACTGGCAAAGAGCAGGTGCAGCCAAGCTCTGTATCAAGTCCAATATGGGAAACTGCTCTTTACACATAGACAGCTCACAACTGATGTATATATAGTAAATCCTTACGACTGTAACAAGTAATGAAAGGTCGGTTCAGCCCAATGATGTTTCTAAACTCCACCGATTCCACAACGCTGAATGGTTCATGATTGAGAGGCTGCAGGTACGCGGTTTTCAGCCTAGTGATCTCATCTTCAGCAGTGCAGAATCTGGCAATCTGTATCCACATTTTAAAATATCTGCCACTGCAGTTCCCATGTCTAGTATTTTTATACTGCTTGCTATTTAGTAAAAACAACTTTTTATCACAGCTGCATATTTTCTTTATGCTAAATATTTTTGAGAAGCCTTCAAACATTTTATATTTCAGAGTATGATACTTTAACTTCAGCTTCTTTACAAACTAATGCCCCATTTTTAACAATTACATTTGAACAAAGTTTCCTCTCAGTTATTCAGGAATCCAAAACTAGATAGGTCATTTTCTTCTTAGCTCTTATGATATCTCATTCTATGTTCATCAAAGATTCAAATTAGCCTTCAATTCCAAGAGCACAGTAACAAGTAAAACCCCATTGAGACAGACAGATCAAATTTGACTAGAAGTTGCTGAGCTGCATTACGCTGTTTATCCACATTATGCAAATGTAATTAGCTCTCATCAAAATTACATCGCCTCCCACTAAGGATAACAGTGATCAAATTTAGATTAAATCAGATACAATGGTACAGTACCCTTCCTTTATATGGGGCTACTGAATGAATATTAAATATTAGTCGCTAAAAGAAAAAAAAAATGACTTCTAGAAAACATTCTGCAAAATTACCTGCAATGGCTCCAGCTGTAAGGAGATTAAGCCCTCCCACATGGCCATTTTCATCAGCAAGCATCAGTTTACTATGAGCATAAACAGGAAAGTAGATTGCAGAAAAGGGAATGTCTCTGAGGAAACATGCTTTGGCACCCTGTCACACAGAAAAGAGACATAATACAAATAAATTTTGTAAATAAGGTTAAAATTGATAGCCAGCAAGCAGCCCGAGTCCAGGAAGTACCAACACTTTTGATCTACCAGTTACGTAACACAGAAAATAAAATGTCTCAAGAAACGAAGATGTAGACTTGAACTTGAAGAAAAGAATAAAGCATATCTAAAGTAAGTTTCTAGAGTAAGGAGATTCAAGGTTCACATCTGATTTTGGTAAGCAATGCATGACATCAATCCTGACATCAGTACCCAGGATAAATACCTTTTACATATGACGTGTCCAAATGTGATGAAGAAAGTGACAGAGGTCTGTCCTTACGTCTTGCTGACAACCCCAAACCACGGTAGCAGCAAGACAAGTCCTTGCATGCCATTGTTTCCACCAAACACAAAAGCACTACTACGATATCGGTGAGGACTCTAAGACCTCATAGGGATCTCCACTGATCGTCCTCTGGTTGACTGAAGAAGCAGCACTGGAAGGCTAGCAAAACGTGGGAAACCACTGCAAAATGGGAGTCTTTTAGTGAAGGGAGACAAAACTAGCAGCATGAAATAGTACTGCAAGGAGTAGCTCCGGGCCACAACCCGGCATTAGACAGCAGAACTTTGCATGCTGTAAAAACAGTGGAATACTCAAAATAAAACATCTAAAATTCTTTCAGTAACTTCAGTCATCAGTCTGTTACCAACTAAAATAACTCCTTCTGTACAAAGCCCAAATAAGCACTTGTATGTCCACAATTCTCATTTGCATGCCCTGAAAGCATGAACCTTACAAAAACACCACTCCTGGCCAAAACACCCAACCAGGACACTCCAAGCCAGCAGCCTCCACACGGTGGCCCACCTGAGGCCAGTCACCCAGCAGTTATATTAAGGGACAGCACACATTACAAACCCTACATGGCTTAAGCAGAAGACCTGATAAAGAGAAACTCGTCCCTTCAATGGTTTTCACGCAGATTCTTTACACTTTAAAATGAGTTCTCACAGTTATTCACAAATGATAATGCAATTCTAAAGAACAGAATTTTTAGGAAGCTCAGTTGTTTAGTTACTGCAAACCGAAATGGTAATTTTGTCCCATGTACCAAATCATCTGTGATCTTTAGGAAATGTAGTGGTCATGAATCTGATCTACTGATTCAAAACAAAAGCTTCAGCTCTAAAAGTAAATTTGCACATTTTTATAGTATTATTGCAGGTCTATGGACAAATCACGTAAAACAATGTTTTGTAAGTGCACAGCTAATATAACTGCCAAATTTACGTATTACCCCTTGCATTGGCAGAACATACAGGAAGAACCACTCTTCCTTGTTTAAGAAAACTAATAGCTTCTGCTCCATTACATCTGATCTGTAATGATGGTAGTCAGTATACCTGCAGGGGAGGAATGTGTTGACTGGCATTCTGCTGACATACAGTACAGCACGGGCTTTTTTTTTTCAGTGGAATTTGTTATTGACAAATCCCACTGCTTAACTTCTTAAAAATCTGAATCCTACTAAACTCCGCTACTGTTTCACTGCCATCAAATTATTAAGACAAAGAAAATATCCTGCTGGAAAGATAACAATAGAGATAACAGAGATAAATGTAAGAAAAAGACACAGGGAAAGCCAAAGAAACTTTTCACAGAACCCCACCAAATGAAATGATGAGTGCCAGAAGCCAGCAGGTCTGTAATACAGGACTCCCTGTAGCTTGGCTTAAAAGCCCAAAGGATAGAATGGGGGAGTATTTTTTTGTATCCCACTGCCATTAATATAGAAGTGGGTTTTCTTCAGTTTTCCACTGTGAGGCTGCCCTGCAGGAAGAGATTGGTTTTAAGTTCAAAAGGTTTCTTTTAACAGGTTTTGTTTCAACAATGTAAAAGTTTAGCATAAAACATAAAACGATGAGGCCACTCAAAGCAGAAATACATACCTTATAAAGACCAAGAAGGCCTAAATCTTTTATAACAGAGAGGGCACTGACTCTGGGTCCTGTAGTAATTTCTCCTGCTACCTGCAACCGAATCTTTACAATCTCCAGTGGATTAGTGAAGATGACCTGGGAAGCTCCTGCCTGCAAGCCCAGAGAAAAAGAAAGGAAACTGCGTTACTAGATAGAGCATGTGGCGACAGGCTGACTTTTGCAAGGTGCTGAGTGCCTTCACTTCTCACTGCATCGGCTGATATTCCCATGTAAGAATATATGAGAGAGACTTAATAAAGCACCTGTCTGGAAGTTGAAAGCCCCGAATCAGAAATCATGGGTTTGTATGAAGTAGTATTTCATATATTTATATGTTTATAGTCCACAGAGGTGTGTTAATTCAGTTTGTCTCTGCTTTGCTCCTTGACGTCACTTTCTGGAAGTCACGGCTGTGTTTAAAAGTCAATCAGATATTGCACGAAATACTAAACTAAAATAGTCATTAGACTTGTGCTACTAGAGCACCATACACATATAAAGAAGACCTTATGTTTATTCAATAATCATTCATCACCAATGTGTAGACATGTTATTTGCATTTAGTGGTGATGCTGTTTAAAAGGTAAATTTGCATTTAATGGTGTAATTTTAAATTATTAGAGAAGGTGTCTGGAGTTTTGTTTAGCAGCTTTTAATTGTCCTAAGTGGAAACAAAATACAAAATTTAAATAGGAAAAGTAACATTTCAAAACAAGATACTAGATAATGGAAGTCATAACTTTCTCTGAGCTGAGCATGGCAGATTTTACATGCAGGAAATATTCTATTAGTAGTGCTGAAGTTGCGAACTTCCTAGTAACAGTGTTGCAGAGCTGCTTCAAATTTTGCACTTGAACCAATGGCTTTCAAAGAACTATGTTTCAGATTTGAGAGAGATTCAATCTGACAGTTCCATTTCAGAAGCACGTAAACCTATTTAAAATGACATGTTTAGATTTCTCCCTGGTTTGCTGTAGGTACTACCATTCACTTCTGGAGAAGTGTGTGGTTCATCCAAAAAAAGCTTAAGTTTACTAAACTTTCTTTTTCCCCCTCTTCCTAAGCCACCTTTTTTTTCATTTAAAAATTAAAGCCACTTCCTTAAAATTTAAGGATTCTTCCTTAAAATTCAAGTGGCATATAACCACTTGAATACAGCCAACCTTAAAAAGCATTTATTCCACAATTTAAAAGCTCCCCTTAAATCTCATCTATTCCTCCAACCCATCAAATTTTAGTGAAGGAAAAAGATGCAGAACATCTGCAATCAAAGCTTTTTTCCACGTGTAAATTGTCCAGGAAATAAACTCTCTTTGGGATGCTGGGATGGGGGGGGCAGAAAAATCAATAGTCTGCTACAGCAGCTCCTGAACAGCATGCATAGCATTCTCTGCTAATTGGTTCAGAACTAATGAACGCTAATCCCTTCTGCCTTTAGCACAATCTTCCTCTCTCCAGCAGCAGGCAGAATAAATTTGAGATTAGCATGTCTTAGAAGTTGGTAACTTGAATTATTCTAGACTTGAGACAAAAGCATTGTAAACCTCAACAGCTCTTACTGCGAATGACCAAACACCTGAGTAGTACCTATGGGATGGGGTGCGTGAAGCATCAAAATCTTCACTGACCGAGCACCCGATACCTCAATGAACCTTTGCAGAGCACACTGCCATCCTTTTATTGCAAGCCCCGTTTATTACTTCACTCAATACTGACATTTAAAATCATTGTTGTTATGGCTCTACTAAAGTACCTTGACCCAAACAGTGGGAGATCAACCCCTGCTTTTTATTAATCATCTCCACTGTAGCAGTTACTGTCTTTAACGCTTTCCACTCAAAGAATTGGTCTAGGTTGTTAATCTTCATTTAATTCCCTCACTTCTTCACCCTTTTGAAAGAAAATCAAAGCCTACATTTTTGTGGACATTTATTGCAACCATCAGGAAGATCACTGGAACTCCCAAAGCAGCCAAACTGATCCCATCTTCTCTTCCTTGGACTTACTGCGTTATGTTTACTCAGTTACCTGACACCCCTCATGGCCGAAGCCGTTCTTTAGACTGCCTTTACTCATCGTCTCACTTTTCCTTCACAGTTCAAGCACACCTATGCACTGTCCTGCCAGGCAAAGTTCCAATCCAAACAAAACTCATCTGGCAAGTTCTATTAAATGATAACCAATTTTTTTTGTTTGTATTGCATTAAACAGAAAACCAATTTCAAATGTTTATCATTTCCCCACATAATTTTTAAAAATAATTTTGGTAGATAAAACATTAAGCAGAATGCTCTTACTACAGAATACAAAGCACCATACAAAACATTCAAGCAATTTCAAATTTAGACACTAAACTAGAAATTCATTCTTTCTAGACAATTACCTGCTACCCACCTATTAAATATGCATTCTTTGTTTGCATATATATGTGAAATTCAATTTTTTGTTTTTAATATTATAAATTAACACATCCTGCAGAGCAGCCCAAATAACTCTTCCTATTTGCCTAACATCCACCACAGAAACACAAATAGGCCAATTTGTAAACATTTCTATTTTCTACCCTGAATTCAATCTTCCTGCAATTAACATTCTCCTCTCCTGGGTGCACAACTGCCTACCTTTCTGTTAAAATCAGCAACAGCCCTCTTCTGATACAGAAATGAGAACAGAAGACTCTAAACACAACACATTTTAATAATTTA
Source organism: Charadrius vociferus (assembly GCF_000708025.1). Taxonomy (NCBI): domain Eukaryota; kingdom Metazoa; phylum Chordata; class Aves; order Charadriiformes; family Charadriidae; genus Charadrius; species Charadrius vociferus. The sequence continues at coordinate 2,948,467 of NW_009646928.1, read as the reverse complement.
GTGGTAAAAGTAGTTATATATACAATGTTATGAATTATATATTGTTAATTCCAAATTATATATTACGACAATATTAATGCTAAAATATGACTTGATGATCGGGTTATTGAGTAAAATAAAATATAAGGAAAACCCTAACATACAGTTATATTATCAGCAGAAAACCATTTGAAAAGTTCCCTAATTACATTAACACTTTGAACATCTGAGTATTCACAATGTTGACCATCTTCCCAACAGGCAGCTTACTCAAAAAGAGATGTAGCTGTCAAGATACCCAGTTAAATACTCCCTATTAGCAGCATGTACTTCTATCCAAGTCTTGACTTTTCATACTGTGATACTTGGAGCTCAGCAAACTTTTCTGCACAGGAGTGATTTGATTGACATGAAGAGGAGCACTGAATTCACTAGAGTTGCATGAATGTGTTAGGTCCTTAGACACATCACAAGTACAGATAAGAGAAGCATTGATTTTAATAAAGAACATGTAACACAAGAAAACCCACTCTTCCACTGTGTATTTTTTTGAAAATTAATGTGAGAAGTTGTTTCTTATTTGGTTTGTTTTTTTCAAGTAAATGGTTGCCTATCTATCTGAGGAAGAACGTGTGAGGCGGAGAAGAGTGCTGCCTGGGAGCAGAGGAAAAGCAGTCTCCAGAAGAGGGTGCAGAGGAGAATGACACAAAGGTTCTTCAAATAGAAGTGAACTGGCAGCGTGCAGGGTTGCAATACAAATCTCCATGCTTCTGTGCAAGTCACTGGCAATCATCTTCATTCTTTTTCAAAATATCTTACTTCAGCTGTCAGCTATGTATGTTAAATACACGTGCACGTGTATATACACACAGAGGTATATATTGCGGTCCTTGAATTTCTTTTGGAGGAGGTGCACTAAATCTAGATTTTCCCCCCACAAAAACCTCACTTCGCACATAAATTACAAAAGACACTTTAAAAAAAGGTTGACAAATTTGTTTCTGAATGGAGGTTATTCATACACATGAAAAATACCAGTAATAAAAGCTTCTACTTAACCTTAATGTCATGTAAAATAAGTCTACAAGGAGCAAATAAAGGAACTAAATCTGACAGCAAAGGTTATGAGAGAAAAGATGTAGTTTGAGATCCCACAGCAAACGCCCCATGACATGCCAAAGGCTGAAGGAAATGCACAAATGACCCTGCAACATGAGACCTCTTGCCCTTTCCAATTCCACCCGAGAGGCATATGCTACAAAGGGGGAGAGGCCTATTTCAAGCCCTTCCTTCCTTCCTTCCTTTCTGAAACCACCACATCCTGGACCACAACTATGTCCCATACAAGCAGCTAAAACAAGATGTTACTTAAAACAGTCTAGTTTAAAAATATCAGAAGAACTTGCACTTCTTTCTCAAGGCAAAGCTGTCATTGTTCATGCACCCACACTAAGCTTACCTTCTCTTTTACTAAAGAATAAATGTCTCCCTAACTTTAAATGTCCGCAGTCGAGATCAAGATAAACCAGTAAAGTTTAATTCTGCTTCTAACCTTATCTGTTTAAAGTGTATTAAAAGAGGTAGAGTACCTTCAAGATTTTGAAGGAAAAGTACTGCCAGTTATGATTCTATATTTTTGTCTGTTAAATAAAAACAGTAACATTTTAAATTATTTTTGAAAAAGATAAATATTTGACACATTCCTGTTTGCCTGATAAGCCTATATACATGTTTGTGTGTATGTATAAATATATATGAAAATTATTTTTACAAATTTAGCAAAATACTTAGACTAAATATCTAATGTTTAAATATGTAACAGTTTTTAAATCAGTGGTAAATTTGGACTTATGTGTGTATGTATGTGCAAACACACACGCACACCCCACTCCTAATCATCACCAGATGCCTTGCCTACACCTCCAAGAAGGGTTCTTAGACCCTTTCTGTCTGGCACCCCACACCCTCTTCCTCCCTGCGGCATGCATCAGAAATGTCTTTCTGGCGAAACAGGATTCATCCATTCAAAACGCCAAGCACCATGCACACTGCATTCATGGGAAGAATCCATTTTTTTCCCCATGTAACTCACAGGAATTACAGCTTAAAATCGCAGCGTCTTTGCCTATTGTAACAGTGCCTATGAATCATTCCCATGGCATTAGACGTCGACTTCAACATCGCTTCCCAGCTGAGGGCGAACAGCTGCCCCACAGCACCTTGCCCTTCACCGTGTACTCACATGCGTCACGCGTGTAAGTTCCTTTGAGAAGCACTGTCCATATCAGGTGTGCGCTCTCTGCTTCCCCAGCTGCTGTCGGGATACAGGAAAGCATTGCCGAAGCCTCACTCAGTCCCCCTGCAACTCAAAGCTAATGGTAGCTGAAAACTCCAAAGGCAGGAACGCAGGCTAATCACTGAATTACAATGAAATGTAATTCAATTAATTACAGTAACAGTAGGGAATGGAATTGTTTGCTCTGAACATGCGTAAGCGCAGATTGTCCTGTTGATGATTAACAAACCAGCACACTCTCGGGAAAGTAGGAAGATGTGATATCAGTTTCATCCACCAGGGACCAGAGCCCTTTCATTGACAGGTATGACCTGACCGCTGTAACCGAGCTGCCCCCGGAGCTGTTCGACAGATTTCAAATACAGCTACAGCTTGGGAGCAGCTGGGAATATTTGGGCTCTGACAGAGCAGACCCTACACTTCCCCATGACATCTACACTGCCCAGCGGCTAGCAGGTAGGTTTCAAGGAGCACAGGGCACGGGCTGCCTGCGGGAGGTCCCTGCCCTGCAGTAAGGAAGGAAAGACAACAGGCAGGCAGCTGACCACATAAACAGGCCACTGCGTGGGTGGACGTCTTTGTTAACGGCTACGAGAATGAAGACGTTTCCTCTTACTGAGAATGGGAGTTTATTCCATAACCTTGCAAGAGCTGAGAACAACTGCAGCCTGAGAAGATAGATTTTGGCCAAAAGAGATCCAGTCTCTCGGAGTTACTGTTTGTGTCTGTGGGCAGCCCCTTTGCTGGACGGTATAGCACTTCATGCAGACACTCCAGAGCGGAGGATACTGAACAGCCTACGCAGGTTCTCTTGAATCACTACCGTCTTAATGTCAAAGGTTTCACCTGTCCTCATGTGTGGGTCTTAGAAGACTGTAACACCACACGTAGGCTTTGAGATGGCACCGCTGCCATCCAGAGAGGGGGATTTGCTAGGTCTGCTGGACCCTTTCCCAATCTGCCTCCACTTCCTCACAAGAATTTTTTTTGTCCCCAACTGAGGACTGTGGCATGCACAATGTGCTTTTGTGTAGCTCACAAGAGGGTGGGCCTTCAAAGGTCAGGACGGCCTCTGCCGGAAACTCTATAAAACGGCTGAAAATATGGCTTGCTCATCTTGCTTATCCACTACCATTTCCATACCAGAAATTATGAAAAAGTGCATTATTCCTGCTAATCAGGAGAAGGTTCAACACTAAACACAGGCAAGTGATGGTCAGAGATAGTAATAAGTACATCTCTGAGAACTCCATATGGGCATAATGCTGCTTCTTCTGATGTTATGACAAGGGAAAAGCATGTTTTGAATTTAGCCTATATTTATAGAGTACTATTAGCAAAATATTTAAGTGTTGAACAATAAAGAAAAGCCACAAAAAAACAAGTTACCCAAATTCCGACGCTGAAAACAATTTCTGGCAAATATAAAAGCCAAACAGTCCCACAGTAACCCATCATTTTGTACTAACAGAGAGTGAAAGAATAGAACAAAGGAAACCGAAGAAGGAAAGTAGCACCTAAAACCTGAACAGAAAGTCTTGCGTGCCCCTGCACATAGAAATGGACCAGGCTTACTTGCAGCACTTCTTCCGATGTAACTTTTGGTTATGTCTCATAATATTTTGTAGAAAAACAGTCTACAGTAAACACCAGAAGTGTGAAGATCAACACTATTTCCAAGCAAGTCAACAAAGAAAAGAGCTGTCACAATGAAGATGAAAAGGACTGAAGATGAGAAAGGGAAAGACTAACATACCAGCTTGCTACTGCTTTAGTCAACTGATACTTTCAGACTTTTAGAATAAACTTTATAGGCTTGCTAATAAAGATTCTGGTATTTAGGAAGAAATGAAATTGCTAAAATGGAACTAAGAAGCAGTACAGACAGTAAAGTCATCAACTGGTAAAATATCAGGTGGTCCAGAGGAGGCTACAAAGGAACAAACATCCCCGAGGTTGCTGAACTGTGGCCAACTCCTCTCCTACAAAGGCCAACTTTGTTTCAAATTCTCCCAGATTGAGAGACAGAAGTATTATCTTGGAAAAGGAGATGAGAGTATCAGCTAAAACAGTCAGATAGAAGAAAGGGTTGTGTTTGGACAGATTATAAATCTGCTCAGCTTCACAGAAATCCAAATTTCTGAAAGCTGATCTGAAACTCAGACTTCTCACCAATTTTTGCATGTTCACTACAGTAAGACAACAAAGTTATTTTGAAAAAGAAGTACCTACCAGGAACTGGAAAAGCCTCTAATGTAGATTGAATTTAATATTACATATTTCAGTACAAAAGAATGTAAAATAATAAAACTGATTATCAGATGTTTGATTTTAATCATAAATTTAACCACAACACAGAGAAAAACACTAGTGAATAACATTCACTTCTGTTGTAAATGACCTGGATGTGCTTTCTGTATTATTGAGCTTTCCAGAAAAAAAAGGTTAGTCTTTTGCTAGCTATACATCACAGCTGCTTTCTCACATTTCTCAGAAAATAAACTTTGTACACTGACAGGTGAAGACTCAAGCATGTACCAGGCTGCCAAATTCAATCAGGCAGAACTATAAGCAGCCTCCCTTCAGGGCTGCTTCTTTGAATTAAAAGTTTGCAGAGGTCAACAACCTTTCTGCCCCAGGTTTTGTTGTAAGCTGAGGAGGTTTTATACCAGCCTGTCAGCCTACTCAACTGGAAGTTATTAGTGTTCTCCGCTATTAAAGAAACCTAACTCAAGCCTTAAACATTTTATAGGGTTAACAACTGTTGGGGAATCCCACAAATGAAATTAGCCAATGTACAACACACAAAAAAAAAAATCTATCATCAATATCAATTCAAACCACTAACTGACTGCTGAGAGATCCACTGAATTAGAGCCCCAAACACAATTTGATTTTGAACTGTGTTTATACAATGGGTGTAGTTAGCATCAGGACTACTGTAGCTGCATTTTATACAGTCATTTAACCAGAAAACTCACTCATACCCGTTATCTGAAAGATAAGACTACACAGGTCAGTTTTTCCACATTTTCACAAACAGAAAAAATTCACACATAGCAAGTTGAAGAGTGTATTTCTTTTCCTTCTTTAAATCTTCAGCAAGAAATAGATTTTTTAAACTGTTGGAGCTCCACTCCCCCACCAAAGGAAACTCAAACATGATCTCAATAATCCATTCTCAAGGGCTACATGTATCTTTCCGAACTAACCATAAATGCCAACCCAAGCAAAAGTATGGAAAGGGAGAAAAGGCACCCTCTCTTTAGTCTTTCGTGAATAAAACCACTGCTGAAACTGAAAGTTAGAATCTGGGCAAAAAGAAGTTGTTCAAGCACGTAATTCCATGGGAACTCAACTCAGAAGTATGCAAAGCTTTGCAAACAGAAAAAGTACTTTTTTTCATTCTTGTGACTGGGAGAAAAAAAAGACCAGTTCTGTTCAAATCAACAAAGCACACCCATTAACTGTCATTCCAACTATACTGCAGGTGACTGAGAATCAATTTTTCCTGATACTTACACAGCCTCCAGCAAGGACCTCCGCGGGCAGTGGAATGGAACCATCTTTCTTAGTAAATTTGTCTCTGACAAAGTCATTAACCTAATAAAGATACAATACATTACACACAATTTTAAGTTATTTTTCCTCCTTACTAACATATATCAAGTATATCTGTAACCATATATATTAGAGTGCTTGTAAGTGGTCATCTTTCACACATTTTAGGAAATAAATCCTGTGTATGTTAACAAACAAAAGGATGCCAGGGAAAAAAAAAAAAAAAGATACGTACAGTTAGCTTAATAGCCTTTTCTGGAGCAACACCTATCAGCTGTGGTAACAAGCCTATAGAAACAAAGACATCATAAGGCAACATTATCTTCCTAATACAGAAACTAGTATTTTATAAGAGCTCTACAGAAATGCCTTTCTGCACATGGGGTATCCTTTGAGGTGGATGGCATTTATGTATGCGATGCTGCTAGAGCACTGCCTATTCATACCAATACAATTTTATATTAAGATTTCTGTTGAAAATGGTAATGAAAAGGGTGACCAGATGTGCCTTCCACAACCAAGTCAAGCCTGATGCTGTTGCTGTACAGAAGGAAAAAAAGGGTAAGGACTGAACCTACACCTTGAATATGTGTACTACCTTAGAGTTCGCTTGACTTTTTTAGCCCCTTAATATCATTTTCCCATAAAGCTTGCAATTACTTTTTAAAATAGGAGAGTAATTGTGAGATATACACGACTATGATAAATTATCAACTCACTTCTACTTGACTCACTAACCCGAGTATTCTGAAAGCTCCAGTCAACTAAGGATATAAAGGATTTTCTCTTGTACAATCCACTGTGGTAGCATGAACTTCTTTAAACTCTATTACTATTAAGTATTTTTTATCTCACCAAAAAGAAGCATTAGTGGACAGAAACTGATTTTGAAAAGGCCCTTGCTCCTGGAAAATAGCTACTATCAAAATGAACTGCTATTTGACAAAAGCACATACACTCTTCTAGGAACTAATAGGTTTAAGAAAAAAAATCAGTAGATGGCAGTCTTAACTTCCTAACACACAAGATTATAACAGCATCTGTTATTTTTAAATCCATTTTCTCCACAGTCATTTCAGCATATGTATAGATTATAAAACTTAAAAGGCTTTTATTAGAAGTGTTCATTTCCTAATGTTATTCCATGGTTAGGAAGTATCAGTTTGTCAAAAGTGTTTGCCAGTTAACTAACAAAAAAATCCTATGCTAATTATATCAAATACCAGATAACAGCAACAAAACTGTATTGATGCAGTTTTCCACTATCTGTTAAGTGAAAAGAGTAACAGCTAAAACTTCATTTCAAATGTTCAAAATTGCCAAAAGTACTCAGCTACAGAATTTCTATACTACTTCCTTAAAAGGAAGCTGAGAGCAAACACACCTAAATAGAAAGTGTAGCAGTTAATATATGCAGTGTAGTGTTTTCTTCCAACATAGTACTTTTCTGTGCGATTTCCAGATTTACTATGCTGAGGAAAGGTAGCTATTAAATACAAAGAAAGGCTGACAATAACAAAAAGTAATGCTGCCCTCCCAGCCTGAATCTCGGATCTACCATGAAAAGAAAATCCAGCTCTGCTGTGCCTACAAGCCTTTAAAACCCCCAAACTACCAGACAAAATACCACAAGACAAGCCCCCCCCCTCCCCTTTATGTAGCTGAACTCGTTGGGCACACACATTCGGTGTGCCAGAGAACCTGGGACACTGCATGGTCTAGTGAAGGACCTTAGAAGATACTTCATTGGTTCTGAAGTTGGATGCCAGGATTCAAAAGTGTCGTAATTTTCTGGACCAAAAATTTTAAGTTGTTATTTAAAAAAATGACTCCCCAGTATGCAATCAGATCTATTTTTTGAACTGCAGTAAACGACTACATTCTACTGTCACATGACAATAAAATTAGGATAATCCAGCTCAGGAATATGAGAACCCAGTAAGAGACCCACAGTCAACTCCATAAATGCTTCTCTTGTTTAGTTTAATATACTTCCACAGACCATCTAATTCTATGAGTCCAAGACCTTACTAACATGCTGACCGTTAACTGTAACATTTTCAAAACAACTACAATAATTTATTATGCTAAACAATCTTAAAAGACAATTACTAAACAGACTATTAAAAAGTTTAACAAGCTGACATTCTTTCAAACAAGCACATTCTTCCTCAAGTGTAAAGCATTGCTTTTAACCCATCAATGGAATCAACAATGATTTCAAAATGTTTGAGAAAGGTTAGAAAACAAAAATAAAAATAACAAATGATCAGTTTTAAAAGCTGCTGTGCAAAAAACATGTGAGGGGGGGGGTGGGAAGAGAAAGAGAAGAGTGCTGTAGAACAGCACTGTAAACATAGAATCATAAATGTAATTCATGGAGTATCTTCTTTTGCGAAAGATTAGCAACAAAAAAGGAAACCAATTTACCGGTAAGATATAATTTACAGAGACTGCAGCTATTCCATTAATGTTTTCACTGACATATTACTCCCTTTACTCACTTGCACAGCAAAATCCTCTAAGATTACAAAAAAGTTCTTTAGCCAGTATCCACAGACTATCACATGCAAAAACTTCTCAGATACTGTCCTTAAAAGGACACTGTCCAATGTCTTTATCAACAGAACACATTACAAAGTAGAAAATAAGGCTGCGACCATTACAGAAGTGAGTGACTTTGCTCCAACTAAAAAAAGAAGTGCGTGAATTAATAAATATCTTATTGATCCTTATGAAAATTGTGCACTTCATTAAGTTATGTGAAATTACAACTAAAAATAGAGAATTCAACTAAATAGCAATTTCAGAGGACTGGCTAGCATGTACCCTCTGTGTAAGTCACCTCATTGATGTGATAAAACCCTTTCAGAATCTTGTCCCAAGCTAAAACAGATATAAGATAGCTTTCAACCTAACTGATAAACTGATAAAAAGTTGCTTTGAATTCTTAACCTGTATTTTAGCGGAGGTTTCTTCTTTTTTTAAATCACAACTTTTATGAGATCCACTGTTGATATTTGAAAGTAAAATAGAGCAACATAATACAACAGCAGGATGCAATTTTTTTTTCACAGCATAAAATCATAAAACAAGTCCTACTACCTGCAAAAGTATGAGGCATAAGATCTGGTATCCACTTTAACAGGCGTATTTCAAAATTACTGTGTTTCATCTCTTAACAAAAAATATTTGCAATAAAATGGACATTTATTCCTCAGATGCTAATCTGCTCCTGATGTTTGCCGCTGGCCAAATGTTACAATCCTTAGTTTGAGAGATAACAATCACATCCACAACACTCACACCCCAGAAATTAGCAATTTAAACAACCTAAGCAGCAAGAAGCAAATCAGTAACAACAAAAAAATGCCCAGTTTTTCTCAGCAACTGTTTATTATGAACAGTGCTCAAGGTGATATATTCAGCTCTGAAACAGAAGCAAAATTGTACATGATACCAGTTTCCTGGTTTTCCCATAAGAAACTAGCTGTTGAGGTATTAAAAAAAAAAAAAAATCCCCGGCTCGAGATATATGTAGAGAGAAAGAGATATTTTATTCACCTACCTCTGTAAAGACCAAAAAAGCCTTCAAAACGCAAAACCTTTTTAAAGCAGTCAAAGCTGTTTTTATACATCAACTCTCCTACAACTGAACCAGTGGTGCGTTGATTCTGCATACGAGTTTTCACCAGGTCTATGGGATATACCGCAGTAGCGCCAACAGCTGTAAGAAAGCATTTGAAGTATTATTTCTGCAACATCTTTGTTGGTGTAGTAAATAACTCTTACGATGATTTTCTACAACATTTATTTAAACACAAAGAGTATGTAAACTCATAAGATCTCTGATACCTTGGAAGTAAGAAAGGACAATACTGAAAATCTAGAAAAAAGTCTCCAGGAGAATGGATTACACTATTACATAAAACAAGGTGCGTAGAACAAAGAAAACCAATCAGGAAAAGAAGCAATCTGAATTACCAGTAAGGAATTTTGTTACTGGAGTAGAGTTTCAGAGGACTGAGGAGGGATACTAGAACAGAAGTTATAAAGGAAGAAAGGTAGTGGGTGGGTGGAACGACCAAAAGCAGTTCCACTTTCCAATTCTTCACGTGTATAACCAAGAAATGCACCTTAGATGAGACCAAGTAGTCTGGCAAGAAAGTGTTAAACTAACCCAAGACTGAAAACAGAATCCAAAAATATTACTCACCTCCAGCAATTGAGCCCAAAGTGAACCTGTAAGCTGACTCAGCTACCTGGAGCCAGATAGGCCTGCCTAACTCTCCGAAAGATTGCTGTGTGAGGCAAAGAAAAGAAAAAAAAATTGAAATCTGCATGGGAAAACAAAGATGCCTGTGAATTGGTTTTTATAATGGTACAGAAAGAATCTGATAAAAATTGGCAGCTTTATGCTATGGAGGGGAAAAAAAAATTACTATATAACTTCCATTACGCCTGATGAATAAAGTACATTTTTCAAATACTCCTTTCAGAAAATATTCTTCCTTACATATTCCTAGTATTACTGAAACAACTACAGTGAAGAAAAAGTAGACAGAAACTTAAGTTAGCTTTGCTACTTTCCATTCTGTTGCCCAAAGTAAGGCATGGAATCCCCTTCTGGTTCAAATAAAATTCAGTATCTCAAAAGGAATTTAGTATCTTACAGACAGCATCTATCAGCACGAGATATATTTTAAGACTAAATATATATATTAATACATAGCATAAACATGACATTTCATGTCTTCAAAACAAGCAAAAAGTCAATTATTTCCCAAAGTATTCTCCACAAGACTTTTTCAGGCAGTTGATAATTTACAAATATGATGACCTCTCACTTCAATCACATACACTATTATAAATGTATTAGTGTTTCAAATAAATACAAGTCTGCATAGAAAATATTTGCAGAGACTCATATAATTAGATGGTTATTAGAAACAACGTAACTGATAAACAAGATGTAAGTGTTCACAAACTTGTACTATAAAGTATGCAAGATGGGCCGAATTTTCTTCCAAACACAAATTAGGGGATTAGAGAAGAATTTATATTATGCCGTATAACTTGTTCGGTTATGTAAGTGGCCAAGCTATTAACAGTTAAATTCCATATTAAAGTAGATACTAAAGCTCATCTGCCAAACACAAACCTGTTTTTCTTAAAAGTACCCTGTACTGTTAGCAGATGAGCTCCTGGAACAGCTGGAATGTATACAGACCTCAGACTGCCCCAAGAGGCACGTTATGAATTCCCCATGAAGATTATGACATGCACGTTTCATAGCTAACTCACCAAGGCTACTTAACTAAGTTACGTTCAGCTTATTGGAGCTCTGGAAAGTGGAATATCCACAGAAAGACAGCATGTAGCTCAGCACAAGATACTCTGTTTGGACTGCTATTACATTGGATGTGCAAAATCCTGACTTTATTGCACAATGTTATGCTGTATGTATACAATGCAGGAAAAAGAAAAAAAAAAAAACTATGAGACTGAGATGGGATCATTACCTGTAAAAAACTACGAATTATATTCTATACAGGTTTTCCACAGAAGAAACAGATAGAGCTTCCACCATTTCCTTCAATAAGACATTTTTCTCCCCCAACAATACAGCTTAACAGAGATATTCTGGGTAGCGCCGAAATTACAAACTGCACATGTAGACCAGCATAAAACAGCATACGTCAAACATATTGCCTTTACAAGCAAATAGAAGTAATAAAGCTGAAGAATGTCCTCACTAGTCTCAAAACACTAAATTTTCCTGATCGAAAAAAAAACCCACAAAAACCGTAATAAAAACAAAATAACCACAAAAATAAATTCTAAAGTACAGAGATACTTCTTTTGATTCATGTAAATAATAATAATAATCCCAAAAAGGCTTAGAAGCAGGATTGGTTCTTCATTCCACAAAAATTTTCTCCTAGTTTAACACACCTGCTTCCTTTTAGCTGTTTTAAGGTTATTCTTTTTCTTCTAAGCTCCACAGAGTTCTCATCAAAATCCAGTCATCACATTCAGACATTAATCTTAATGAATATATCACTGGATGTTAAAAATCAAGTTCTTTGTGAAAGAAATGGCACTTTTATATTATTAAATAAGTGTCCACAAAGTTTGCAGTTTACTTGTGTGTTCAGATGGATATGTAAATGAATGTAATTAATGCTATGGCTTTCACGTCATGAATATTTATAAACTGACAATTACTGTAGCTGTCATCCCCACAGGATATTCAGCTGCTAGGCTTTAAGGAAATCTTACACAATGAAAAAATTGACAATAAAGTAAACATGGTTGAAAGCAGACTAATTTCCATTTCCACCAAACCTACAAAGATAGAGTGATTTTTTGTAAAAATTTAGATTTTCCTTTCAGAAGGAATTTTAAAGTCATATAAAAGTGATTACAGACTTGTTTTCATTTTCCAGGGACAGCTGGACCTCACTGGAATGATATTCTGTCTTCCACAAAGGGATAGCTTTCATTTTATCAATACAGTTAAATAAGGTAACATAAGGTTCGCTTAGAATAAGGTTTAGTAAAAAACTGTTACTTATAAAACAAAGAAAATGAAATTACTTTGATTTCTGTTGTCCTCTCAACACAGGATGTAAAATAGGATGAAAACATAATGTATTATGGGTGTGAAAAGAGTATATTCTGTTCTAGTGATGAGTGAAACTTTTATCAATGAGCTCCTTTTATAACAGTGCAAAGCTACAAAGGTGATTCTGAAGTGTAAAATAAAAAAAGTTAGTATTTTGTCTACTCAGAAAGGTGAGTGCCACAAAGATACTGATTAAAACCAAAGTTGTCAGTTAGGAATGTAATTACAAAACTTTATCAGAAATATTTCTTACTAGTCTGGATAAATGTTGTATACACATTTCTGCGTCAATCAATTCCATCATCCTTGTATTCAGGAATCCATAGGAAGACTGTTAGCACTAAATGGGTTTTGGACACTGATTTCATTGGCTCAGGTATGTCTAATTGTCCAAGGACAACAGGGCGTTAACATTAAGAACAGACTGCGTTTCAGACCAATTTGTTTGAAAGAGAACTGAATGATCAAATCCACCTGTAATAACAGTAATCAAAATACACTCAAAGCCCCACATATAGAAGACTTGCTATATTCCGTACAGGACAATTTTTCAACTATAGCAGTTGAACTAATTCAAGATTTTCCTGTCACCAACACATATCCTAGTTTTTGTAGTGGATATAACTGCTTCAAGAAACCTTTTTCCAATATGCATAAAAAGTGAGCTGAGAAATAAGAGGCTTTATAAACGCAAGCTTTCATTTTCAGACAGACTCCTGGGACCCCTCAACCACTGGCAGATACAGGACGTTCACATGGTGAACAAGGCACAGGTGATTCTGTCGCTGCGCTGCTGCTTTATTTCAGACCACCCTGCAGCAGTGCTACCTGTCACTGGCATCACCAGGGTAGAGAATCTGAATTTCACTTTATGGGAGACAGCGTATCTCGGAATGGCTGACATCGGCATTGCTGCCAGCTGCACGTCCTCCTGCCCCAACAGCCCAGATGGCTGAGCTACCTGGGAACCAGTTGCTGAATCACCGCAATTCAGGAGCAGCACTTTAACACGACTCATGACCAGCGTCAGATTGCCATAAACGCTGAGCTGCAAGATGTGGCCTTTCAGCAGTTGATTCGTAAGAAGCTCAGCTGCCTGTGTACCACGTGAGGCGTACGCAGCTGGGAGCAGAACCCAGCCCAAGCCAGGCTATGCCCATTTGGGAATCAGAGCCCTTGGATGTCTTGATAGGCACCCCATAAACTTTTAACACAGACTGAAAGAGAGAGAATTGGAGTTGTTTAGACATTATAAGAAAATGGGAACCTTCAGAATGAAAAATTATGTTTATCTACTGAGCACACAAAGATGTATTTAGTCAGACCTACAGGATATGCTCGTACAAGATCTTAAGAATTAGATATCCTACTTCCCTTTGTATATTACAGAGGGAAAGGGGGTGTGGAGATATCCTTGGAGCAAAATGTACTGCTTCAGATGAACACTCTTCTATTTTCTTGTAAAGCTTACTTGAGAATATACAGCTCTGTGTGGAACTGCAATTTCTCAAGAAGTTCTACCAGTAAAAATAAATAAAAGATTGCACATCAGAACCTTTTAAGATCAGATCTTTTGTTTTGCATAATAAACACCAATGTGCAACCAGCCTACGTATTTTATGATTATGCAACCATGTAATTCACCATGTTTGTATGTCTTCCCTTCTGAATCTGCTGTGTAACTGTTTCAAGGCTTTTCTTGAGTGCATTACCTTTACATTATTAATATTTGAGTTAATTCCCCCTGAACTACTCTCATGAGAGCAGTCACCTACAAAATGCTCCAGAAAAGGGATTTCCCTAGAATATATCTGAAATTGAATGGAATGGAATAGAATACTTCTATTAGCCGCACAGCAGACGCCCCATTATGTTGTGACCTTCAATATCAGCAGTACTTCAGGTTCAAGGTAAAATTTAATTCACAACAGACCTGCTTGCAAAAGAAAAACCTCTCAGAGGTTGAACCAAAAATATAGTGAAGATAAGCCCCCAAAATCTAGATTTATTTTTAACACAAACTTGCAAGCTATACTTCTGAAAGTGTGCAGCATGGTACCCAGTAACTGCGGTGGAAAGTCGAAACATCAGCTAATAATGTCTGGTCCTAAATCTTCAGCTGTAGAAAGAGCCATCAAAGTAAGAAACAATTTATATTCAAAATCCTACTGCACAGTCTGCGACTCTTATGCTGTACTGTAGAGGTATATGTAAATATGGAAACTATGATAAAAGCAAAGCTAGCAAACATGAATGTAAAGGTCTGGTGAAATACAGGGTTAATATTCTACTGCGATATTTTTCATCTTCTAATTCTACCCTTTTCATCAGTCCCAATAAATCTGAATTCCCCTTCTCCCATCTAGGTCAGATAGCCAACAAGTACACTAAAATTCAATGACCACTTTAGATCAATGGTTAAGCCTATCATTTCATCCACTTTTTCAAAAAAGAACATACCCTTGCATTTAATACTCATATTTTTTACTATCTAAAAATAATTTTATAGTTACAGAGTTTGATTACTTAGTAAAATGAAAGGCGTTTTGAGAAGTGAACAAATGTATTCACAGTAAGGAATCCAGGTATCTCTACATGCTTATATCTTAACAGGCCATGTTCCAATATGACATCTAGTATCTGGTTTAGACACATACTCAATAGTCTGCCCCATTTGTATCCTTAAAGCAATACACACAGCATGTTTCACTTGTTAGGAATCTGTTTAAAGTGTATTATTCATATTTTTCATATGCAAGTACATGTAAACATTCCGTTAACTTCAACAATTATATTGTATATATCACTTTTACCTACCTGCCTCTGGAGTTCTGCCAAGTTGTAAGGTAATGCACCTTCAGCCAGTGGTGCTATTCTCTCAATATCTGCCATAGTTAAGCGCCTTTAGACAAGGCAGAGAAAAGTAAATTACTGTTAGATAAAACATCAAACATATTCAATACAGTACTCCTGGCCACACCCCACATAATACATCCTGAGTTTAAAAAAAACACCTGTCATAACTGAATGCACGTCTAAGAAGTCTGCTACACTGCAACAAAGAATCCTTAGAGTTAAAAGGGCATTCTCTTCTTGTACCTCCCAAGTGGAGATAAAGGGAGCTTGGATTATTCAGAAGCAAGTTCTTGATTGCTAGTAATAAGGGATACAATACACCAATTAAACTATTTCTAGGTATTCCTACCTAAGGTTTCACATGTGTAAAGACACATGCAAAACATCATCAATAATAAAGTTAATAATCCCAGTGTATTGTAGCTGTTTGGGACTACTGTAATGTATTGTGCCATTTTATATGTATACCTATAGTATGAAAATTAATAATTGTGCTTGATATACACAATTCACGTACAAAACCCATGAAGACACCAAAGTCAGTTTACACTGAATAAATTACTGTAATGAAATACAATGGAACACAAAACTTTTTTAAAATTAAGATGAAAATGAGTAGTTTTCACACAACAACAAAAAAACCCAGCAAACTAATGATATTAAAATGATAAAATTAATTATTATGTTACCCAGTAACACTGTATAAATCTGCAAGTTGGTAGAGAATATCTATTTCCAGTGGTGTAACTTGTCCAAATCGGATCGCAGAGTGGGTAAATTCCTCTGGATTTAAAACGGAAAGAGAGAAAAAGCAATTTTGTTATTTGTCAAATTTCCTCTTTAAATGCTCACAAATAACTTTAACATCATAAAAATGAAATCTGTCACCAAGAAGCAAAATCCATAATGCAAAGGGAAAAGATATCTTTAGGAGAACATCTATCTTGAAACAGGCCTTTTCAACACAGAGCAAGTCTGACTCCACAACTTCGATTTACGGTAAGAAAGTCAAAGTCAACAAAAAGCCTCATATTGGCAAGCTTAATAAAAGCACACCCATAATTTGTGATTGTTTCTGAAGTTCTGCAAGTCAGAACAGAACAGAATAATGGTCCATTATTCACAGCTTTAAGGGCAACTGGCTCATCTATTGCCATCATAACCAGATTTCTTTCTCTGCTAGCTCTGAATGACCCCAAGCTTAGATATTCATCTAGCCAAATTACACGACATGTACATGACATAACTGGCAAGCTACAGTGAGCAGTGAAAACACAGTAGCTTTTTTTCACAACACAAACCCAAGCAAGATGCATTTCTGCATCTGCAACCAAAAAACATTACTAGGTAATTTGTTAGCACTATCTGGAGGATGAGGACAGGCATTTTATGCTTTTCTTTAAGGACGAAAAGTATGCAGAGAATACGAACACAAGCCAAACAAAGAAGAAAAAAGAAGAATTTGGCATGCTTTTTACCACACATAGGCTTGGCTGGTCCCATCCATATAGGTAATAAAATCGGTGATAAAATCTGTCATATAATGACTACAAAAGCAGTCCACTCATGCCTGCGGCAAGACTGAAATATGACAACCTTTCATATGCACAGGGATTAGCTATGTCCTAACAGACAAGAACTATATATAAAACCACTCGGGCAAGTAAGCACTAAGAAGTTATAAATTATTACTATTTTTCTAAAAATGATTTAATCATGGATAAAGTAACTAAAGCTAAAACAACATGGAGATTACTGATGATGGATTTTCAAACTTAATCCATTCAATCACGTTCCCTAGGTACTTTCTATCTCTAAGCAATCATGCATCCCTTTCAAGGAGTGGTAAAATCCTCAATAATATACTGACTTGCAGTTAGCCATTCAAACTAGTAAGGCCAACACAGCTCCTGCCAGAATCCCAATTCTTCTGCTTAATGAGCTAGCTGAAAATCATACCTGTGAGGATGAAAATCACTCTTGAAACACTTTCACAGTAGCCCTAACTTTGCATACTGTTGCAGCTTCTGACTTGCCTTAACCCACATGCATCACCAGATTACAAATTGGACAGAACTAAAGAATTAATAAAATATAGGAAATATACTTTACCTTTTGTGACTTCAACATCTTTTCTTGTACCTGCTATATTACTGTATATCTTCCTAACAAGATCCATGTTATTCAAAAGGGCATTAAATGCATTGAAGTAGGAGAAGCTGACCTGATGTGCAACAGTTCCACCAGCTACCTTTAAAAATTAAATGAATGCAGTTAAGTGCCTTAAGCCCCTTTTACAACAGCTTATTACAAATTACAGAAAAATCCATTTGGGCAAATAAGGAAAGACTTAAAGACATCTTTCTATTCCTGTAATTTTAAGATATTTTTAACAGAAACATGAGGAGAGAATTATTAGACAGGATACTATTTTTTTTGGTAAAAACTGAACATTAGGAAATGATCAGGAAATAATATAAGCAGAATATTACTGAATTTATCTGATACACATACTAAACATATCACTGAGTATTTTTTTAATACTCTATTTCTAACAGAGAAATGCATGTAAATGCTACTTTAGATAAAGGCACTAACTGACTTCCTGCATCACATACAGCAGGGATCATTTATTTCAAAGTCTAAAGTTAGTAGATACTATAAATTTTACGGAAGACAGTATGTCTTATTAGTAAGGCAAGGCAAGATTTATAGGTAAAATAGTAAGATAAAGGTTATTACCTTATATTTCATATACCTTTCATTCTTACATACTTTTTTATACTATGTACTTTGAGTTTATAACTTTTACGTCATTACTTTACCAACAGATCTTGCCAGAGTATCACAGCTGTAACCATTCTATCTCTAGAATCTACATACTGATTTTCCAAATTCTGATCTGAAAAGGAGAAGAACGTAAGAGTACATAAAAGGACAAACCTGTAAGTAGTCTCCACCTTTTGAGATCTGTTGTATATTCTGTGTATAAAAACTAGATGCTTTTGTCCTAAATGAACATTCTTTCCATGCCAAGCACAGTTTGCCCTGTGTTAGTGGAAAGTATAGTAGACTAACTCAAACTGTTTCCAATGGCACTTTAAGCATGTAAACCAGACCGCCAAACTTTTCCACTACTGCAGCCAAGGAGTGCTGCCATGTTTCACCCTGCCCACTCTGTTAGGAAGGTGATAATCTCTAGCACCAAGGCAGTGATAAACAGGTAGGACAAGACAAAGTGGGAGAGAAGCAGTAACATCTTAAAACATTACACCTAATAAATACTGAATTCAAGGGACTTTTCTTTACACTTACTGAAACTAGATTTTCTTCCACAAATGGAGTTAGCATATGCGACCGAAGGGTAACCATAATGTCATTGAAGTCCAGCCCAGTTATCGTACCACTTTTATTTTTGTCCTTCAATGCAAAGGCTTGTCTTGCATGTTCTGACTGCAGCTCCTACAATGAATAATCAGAAATAGCAGATTAGAAGCAAATTCTGTAAGTCAATGTCCACAAAACTCTCACTAATTTCGTATTTTTACAGCATGCCTCAATACGTCTGTGCATGTAGACCACAGCCCAACTGTAGTTTAAACTTAGACAAGCTCAACTAAAACAAAAAGTCTGCATACTGGTTTTATCCACAGATTTGTTCCTCTGTCAAAGAAAAGTCTCCATTCAACCATAATGAAATATGCACATTCACTAAATGAATTGAGAAATAAACTTCCCATGCCCATGTCCTGTCTGCTACCTATTCCTTTATTAAATGCTTAACTGCTAGAGAAACTTCAGATATTGATCTTAAAGACTCGAAGTGAGCTGATCTCTTACACATCCACGATGAAATATGACTGGGCTATTATAAACTAATTCATTGTAAAGTACTTGAAAATAAACAGGAGGACAGTGAAGATTATATAATATGGATTTAGATTGCCCCCAACAGCTACCTCCCTTAATGTCAGAAATGGTCACTCATTTCAGGCAATTTAAAACTCTTATACAATCTGTAAAAACCTTCATATAAAGCACACTGCAGTAACCTAACCTCAAGATAATAATGATGGTTGTAAATTCTATGTCCAGAAAAAGTTGTTTCCTTCTATTCAAGCAAACAATAAAGCACATTGAGCTGTCATTCAAGACCTCTAGAAGCAGCTAAAATAATAACCATGTTCTGACAGACAAAAAGAAAAGGGCAAACTATCTAGCTTGTATCACCTTTACAGTAATTTCTCAAGTCTTATAACCTCAAGATCAAGGTTTTCTAGATGACAGTGCAACAAGTCCCAAAGCCTGTGAGATGCTGCTAGACCAAATAAGAAAAAACCTGATGCAAAAAAGAAGGGACAACAATACCTAACTTGTGTACATATTGACATTACCGCAGTCCATACTACCCTTCCCTAATAAGGGGGTTTATTATATGATGACAGTAGGAGGTTACTGTGACTTACATGACAGTACCTTGGAACAATAAATAAATAAATAAATAAATTAAGGAACAGAAATTTATCACTTTGCTGTGGGTTCCCAACATAAAGATTCTTCTCACTGGCAATCTGATTTTTTTTCTGCACTAGTGTCCCAAATTCATGCCATATCACTTAAAATATGCAGTATCAAACATATGACACAGTTTATTCCTTCAAAGTAACAACGAGTTATAATGCCACCTTGAAAAGACTGTGCCAAACTCCAGTATCTCAATTTACAATACAGACTTCAGATCTTATCTAGTTCCACGTGCTTTTCTAGAATCTGCTCTAGATTTAATTTTATCCTCGCCAATATAAGTAGTTTCTTGAGGTGATCACTGCAAGTTAATTTATGGAATTCAGTGCAATTACCTACAATTCTGCAAATTCATTTTCTCATGAATTATACAGTACATTTCTCCAACTTTACTCTTCCTCCATCCTTCATAAGTGACGTCTTCCTTTACTTCCTTCCAGTATAATGTTCAACTCAGAATACATTTTAAACTTACTGGCTTAGCAAAGTTCAGTTCTAGGACTGAGATCCTTTGAAGCCTGATCCCTAGAGGGTGCTTCTGCAACATCTCAGGAAAGCAGATTTGCCTCATGCAAAGCTGGCTGCATTTAAGACCAAACTCCCAATATATTTGTGGTAGAATGTATGCCATTGAGAGAAAAAAAGGGGAAGTAATAGGACAATGTTTATAAAAGAGATGTTAAAGAAGTTAAAATCTCTATATGGGAGGTTATATGATCAATAACAACTGGTTATATTAAGGATGCAATCTTTCTCTGCTAGAGGTTAGTTTTGCTATTAAATTCCTATGACAGAAAAAGCAGACACTCAACCCAGTAGAACAACAATCACTAAAACGGTTAATTTCATAAACAGTATATTTAGTCCCATTCTTTTCTAGGATAGCATTCAAGTTAAAGCACAATGAGTACACACTGCTTAAAGAACTGGTATGGAGACATAACAGTTCATCATAACTGTCAGGATGAGTATCAGATAATGATTATCACTACCACAAAAAGCTCAAAATTTATAATGGTACTAGTGTATTATTAGAAGTGAAAATGAACTTCAGTTCTACTTTGGAAGAAGGTTAATAACTGACCTCAAGAAACTGAGTGAACTCTGAATAGTTAAGATGCTTCTTCCTGTTATGTCCAAAATGCAGTCGAATGAACTCACAGTCCCAGTTGAAGGGGATTTGAAGATGAATAATAGTTTGTTCAAATATTTCTTTGACATTTGCTTTGAGAGAGGGAAAAACAACAAGTAAGCTTTGGGGTACAGTAAATCTACAAACATTCCAGGAAGGATAAAAACAAATGATGTTTTAAACAGCTGTTTAAGAAGTGTTTTAGTTTGTTAAGAATAATTGCTAACAGAATCTTTACAGACCTGTGTAAGAACACATTTGTGACACAACATGATACTTTCTCTATTACTGCATAAAACCTTGGAGTGAATGCTTTATTTAGTTTTAATTAAGAAGCAATTTCTCTCATACATGAAAAATAAAAGCTATTTTGCATCCTGATATAATAATCAATAGTGGTTCTCCATCTCTGCTAGGAGTCAAATTAAGCCCTTTATCAAGAGCACGAAGACCTGCATTACAATCTCATGCAATATTTGTCATACTAAGTATGGTTTGATTGAAACTTGATTATTACAATCACACTGTCTGACTATGTCTATTGAAGATAGGTATAAGAAATGCCATCTAAAACATATCATTAACTCAGCAGAAAGCGCCTTATTAAAAGCTTTTGATAAGGCCTTAGCACAAAAATCAAATCCTATAAAACATAATTGGTAGTCTCAGTTATTAAAATGTTTTAAGATAAGTGAAGATAGAGATGTCCTCTTTTAAATGAAGAAAAAAAATTGTCACTTCAGAATATGGAATTCTCCATATGTATACTGTGCAACTGAAATCTCAATGCCAAATGTATTCTCTGAATTCAGTCAAAAACCTCATCTGAAAAACAAGCATGCTCTATTCATATACAGCATTGCCATGCTGCAAAACAAGCCTGCTTTTTTGTGCAGATCATCCAACCACATAAACAGTATAACTGGACATACCATGTGAAGACTTTTCAAAATCTACCCCAAAGTACCTGAATTGATTTGTTTTTATCAACTAACCTAGAACCTCCTAACTACAAAAATAAAATTTGCCATATAGCTTATATTTAAAACAAAGTACAAAATATTTTAGCTGAAAGCACACCTCTTCTTTTATATGTTTAAACAGTTCTGCTAAAAGACAAAATGCAATGAGAAGAATTTTAATATCATTTGGTAATTCCATGAAGAGCTACTTACTTGCAGTAAATGTGTTGCTTTCTCGATGCTAAAGGACTAGTTGTTTCATTCATACTTTCAATTCTATAGCCATTCTACTAGTTCTAGATCAAATCTAGGAAAATAACTACATGGTTTTATCTTTTCAGTGAGGCAATACCACAGCCTTTCCAGAATACTGCAAGCAAAAGACTTAGGTTTTAACGACCTGTATCACAGGCTGGATGGGGCTTTGAGCAATCTGGTCTAGTGGAAGGTGTCCCTGCCCATGGCGGAGGGTTGGAACTAGGTAATCCTCAAGGTCCCTTCCAACCCAAAACATTCTATGACTCTATGAAAGGAAGGGCAATGTGCAGAACAATCTGTCTCAGAACGGGAATACAGAAAATAGGATTCCTTGGCTAGATCATTTGCTTCACAGTTACTTTGGGATTACATATTCAAAGGGGAGATTATGACTAGTAAGTGATTTAACTGTAATTTAGCCCCTACTTAAAGGTCAAACATAGACTATAGTCAAAAAGCTGCAATTTAAACCATAGTTTCCACTGCAAGGTGGGCTAAAGGAGTTCAGATAAACATGAAACTTTAAAAACTACCCTGACTGCTTGTGACTGTCCACTCATACCTATTCACTGGTATCAATATGCAAGGTGAGGGTTAAAAAAATGAGAAATAAAGCACCCGATACATAGTGCTAAACTAATTTATTTTGCCATATTTCCTTTGAAAGTTTTAATCTGTAGTAGATTCATTCATCATTGCTAGAGAGCAAGGAACCTGGAGATGTAAATATAAACTCCCCACCTACCACTGATGCACTGCAACTTCTGACCAAGCTATCTTGAGTCTTCATGTACTACAAACACAAACAAATCAGTGCAGCTCACTACTGAGCTCGTAAAATGGCACTGAACTGTGAACAGAATAGATGACAGTCCTGCTAAATTGGATCTATTGGCTTGGCTACTAACATACAAACAGGGTGCCAACTAGTGACTACTTACACACCTGTAAAACTGACTTCTAATACACACCCAGTTCTCCTAATGAAAACTTTGGAAGGAACGTGCTGAAGCAAGCCAGAAAATTTAAATCGTATTTTCAATTGTTTCCAGTGATTGCTCCTTTTAACCTTAGAGAAAGGTTTAAAAAACAAAGTCTCACTTTTTTCTTATAAGAAAATATTCGTACATGCTCATAAAGACAGATCTTCCAAATATTTTTAGTGAGACTTAAGCCCCATGTCTCTTCACAACTCTCATTCAAGCATTTAATGGTATACTACAATGGGGTTCCTACACTATTAATTTTTCCTTCTCAAAAACGTTTAAAACTAGTCGTCAACACATCACAAGTAAGATTCTTCAGCACATAAAAATAATACAGGTAAATGAATAAATTCATATTCAACAGTTGAGTGTATTGGTACTTGAAGAATCCCAGTAGCGGCTAACTAGCTTTACAGAATGGCATCCAGATTAACCTGTTGCTTCTCTGAACATTGAGGTGCCTTATCTGTTTTTCTTCTACAGGCAACCACTCACAATCAGTAATGTATAGTGCATCTATTACACTAGTCTGGGTTTTAGAATATCCTGTTGTATCTAATGCTTAATTAATCCCACGTTGGCTTTGTTTATGAAACCTTTGGGGTACAGGAGCAAAACTGTGTACTACTTGTGAATAACTGACGCAGTTAAAACTGTTGAAACTCTAAATACAATTTCCCAAAGCCATTTGGGATTCTCAAACATCTCTGGATAAGCACTAAAATTTACTATTTCTACCCAAGAGTAGCAATACTTTCTTCACAATATATCAAGAATACCTTTTTAATCCAATTTTGTTGACTATTCTCTTATATTAAAGGAAATAGCCACCACAACTAACAATTTGTGTGATGAGAAGCAGCAAACGGACAATCACATTGCAGAAATTATACATAATGTGATCATCACCTGCATCTTCAACACTTTGAATTATGATCAAATGTCTTATTTTTAATTTATTTTTTTTCATAGCAGAAGCAAAGCACTGACAACAAAGAAAACAGGTAACTTTAAGGTACAGACACAGGGGGTTTTTGCCTTTTTCTTTTTTATCTCCTTCAGTCAAAACCCAGTAATGCTTCTAAATTAAGATAAACTACAAGTACTTCAAATTTCCAACAGAGCTATTCTGCAGGGGGCAAACAGCAAATTATTTTTAAACCCTTTCATTTCAGTATGACATTTTACAGAATGCATTCATTGTCCCTATCCATACACGTTGCTCATTTACTAATGTCTTCTCCTACACTTTGCTCACCTTTCAACAGTGGAATTCTTTCCTACTGAGCTGATAACTTTCTTTCCAGGCTTATAGCAATGCATTTTCTTCTCAGATAGGCATATAAGTCAGCAGCCTGATGACATACTCAACTTACCATCAGCCCCAGGAACAATAAACCTACTACTCTAGTGCACTAGTACATTACCTCCAAGGCGACACGCATTCTCTCAAGATTGCTTCAGAATTTTCCCACCCAATCATTTTAAACAAATTATAGATGCCTGGAGCAGCTATCTGCAGGCAGCATAGACATGACTGGCTCAACCGCCATGAAACGCTGTTACCTATCAGGCTCCGGAAAATGATCTAAGAAAAACAAAGTTTTTAGGCAATACTGAATTTCACAGAAGGAGGAAGAATACTTGAAGTCATGAACACTAGGACTTGTTGAGTCTTGTTGATGGGGATGAGCTCAATACCCCAAGTAAGCGTTGACGTAGTACCTATTATTTTGACTTATCAGCTCCCCAGGAAGCAGAGTGGAAACTTCACACTATTTCAGTACCATCAATCTGTTAACAGAGCTCGCCGTTCCCTCTCACCAGTGATGGAACATCAACCATGCTTGTTGGAGAGACAAAAATATAAATTTGATCGTTTTAAGTACTAGCATAAGTATGCTAAAGGTTTGTTGTTTAATAGGGCAGGCTTTTTAAATCTGTCTACTCAGTCATCTACAGTCCCATTTGTACGTATTTGAGCCTTAATGAACATAATACATTTTAACATATTCTGTGCTGTTATGTTTCACTATTTCTGTTAACAGCAAATTTTACATATTTTAATTTTCAAGCATAAAATAAAAAAATCACAGTTAAGGGCAAAAAGACTTTTTTTTGTAGCACCTGATGCAACAGAAGTATATTAAACGTGATCCAAAAGTAAAAAATGGAATAATTACTTCGACATGAGAGCAAAATGACAAGTGGCAGGAAAGGTGAGAAAGCTAAACTAGAAATAGTTACATTGCATTTCTACCCTTATTTTCAAAGGATTAGTGATTCTGTTTAAGGCTAGTATTAGTGACAGTTGTAACAACAAATTGTCAATATATATAATTTTAATGTGGAGCTCTCCTTTTCTGTTCCCTCTTGCTGAACTATGGTTTTGAAGTTAATATTATATTATTATTATAAAAAATGAGGGGCTCCCATCCTGCACTCCTAGCAAGTGCTTAAAACTGTGGTTTAAACCTGAAAGAATCACACAACAGGAAAGAAACAAACAAAAAAATAAAAAATATGAGGACAAAATAAAGCTGTAACGTACAGTGATGTTTCCTACATTGTCTGCAAGAATTAAGAAAAAGACATCTTGAAAACAGGCACCTAACGTATGGCTACCAGGAAACCAAGAAAAATAGCAGCTCTTGTTTACAGCACACTTGATAAAAACAGGGTGTTTTTCTTATAACCTCAGATCTGTAGCCATGTGATTATGAGATTTTTTTTCTGATTACATTTTAAAAGATTTCCAGCCTTTATGACTGCAAATAATATTTAATAAAGCACAACTCTTAAGATTAAATCCAAATCCTAGCACTTTCAATCCATTTGCTCTTTTGGAAATGGGGCACAAGCGAGTACCAGGAGTGATCTGTGTTTCCTTAAAAATAATACTCAAAAGCTAAGAACAACATATATTCAACTCCCTTCTCTTGTTCTTCTCACTCATCTTCTTCCAGTGTTCTCAAACTCTATGACCTGATTAAGGGAAATCTGAACTTTCTCTCCCAGATTAAAATTTGTTTAAGAAAATAGATGGACAAGATTTCAGTATCACTGTATAC
The DNA here is from genome assembly GCF_000708025.1 of Charadrius vociferus. Taxonomy (NCBI): domain Eukaryota; kingdom Metazoa; phylum Chordata; class Aves; order Charadriiformes; family Charadriidae; genus Charadrius; species Charadrius vociferus. The sequence continues at coordinate 2,922,214 of NW_009646928.1, read as the reverse complement.
CCAACTTTTGAAAATATTACACTGATGTTTATTATTTCAGTTCACCAATATCATGGTAATTTTCACATAGTTGCATTACTAGGTATCCAACCCCTTACTACCCCCAGTGCCTTTAAAAAAAGAGGCCATTATACTCTGCAAAATATTGTTAATTAGATTTTGAGTTGCAGCATGTTTTTAAAAGCCTTATGTTCAGTTCCACAAATGTTTTCCAGTTATCTCCAAAATATGTAAAAATTCTGAATACAGAAGAAACACAAACATGAAGGCAGTAAAATTGTTTCAAAATCCCATTATTTTATCTCTATCTTTCTATCCACTCCAGCATGGGTGTTTAAGCAAAAAAGTGTCTCTGAAACTCTCCAGTTTATCAGAGAATGGCTTTCTTTGTGGTGACTCTACAAGGAAGAACAGCTGGAAAAAGCCTGGAAATTGTACATCCCAGTTAAAAGTGATATAGTCCAGATCACTGTATGGTTTGCCAAAGTGATAAATTGCAAAGAATCCTTTTACTTCCAGTTAGACAACCTATTTTTGAGAGAAGTTTCAGTGGTAGTCTGAGACTTCACCTTTTAACCACAGTAAGGATTATCTGCTTCAACATGGAAGCAAATCAAACGGCTTGAGCAGATTTAATATTTAGGTTTGGTTTAACCTGAATTCAGGTCAAAAGACTTGCACAGAATAGCAATAAAAGAAAGTTTCCTTTGTACAATAGCATTAATTTTATGAACTGTTTTTAAATATTTCACTCATGTTAAGTAGCTTAGTCAGTTACATCCCACGATCAAGAAAGCACAGTAGCTGTCCATCTTCTCTGACTACAGATAACAACCCACAAAAAGAAAGACAATGCATGCAAAAAAAACCCACTTTTCTTTATCTGCTTTAGCTGTTACCTTTAAAATATTTTAGAGTTAAAGCAATATTGTAAGAGCTTATCAACAACACATTTCCCATAAAATATTCACCTAGGAATAATTTATGAAGACATACAATAAAAATAAAGCCTTTTTTCCTATTTCTCCATGATTAAAAAGTCATTTAAACTACACTGGCACTTATATCAAGGAGTTATTAAAATATTCATTTTATTGCTTTTTACTCCACACTGGCAGCAAGTTCAGTGCAGCTGAAACATGTAAATACGAGTACTGAGCATGCTGTACAGTTTACTCATACAAACTAAGTCAAATTTTACGTTCTTGCAACGGACCTACTATACAAATATTGCAGCATACTATCTGCACTTTTACAAACGTCATTCATACAGAATTTCTGGAGTCCAAAACTCCTGGAAAAACATTCCAAAGCAGTAAGAAAGTAGATGAGATTAAAGTGACAGAAGGCCTCCTGTTTCAACAGTCCAAATTAACATATGATATTGCACAGACAAAGACATTGATTAGCATAGCATAGCCGACAAGTATTTCTACCAAATAGTTTCCAAAGAATCATAATATCTCTGTCCTCTTCCATTTCTCAACTCATAAGACAGAGGTTCTTCTGTAGTACAATTTAATTAACAGTCGCCTCATTGGAGAGTTGGAAGCTAAAATTCTGAAGAGACACGTGGCAGACTGAGGCTAAAGAGGACCACAGGAAGCTAAAGTGCTCAAGTATGGTCCGAGTCCCTATCAGTATATAAATACTTAAAAGCAGATGTGAACCTGACTGGAGCAACTTACTTTCAAATAGAGCCAGCCCTAAAAAACAAGTATGATGAACTTTCTCCAGGTAACTGAAAATTTGATTAGATCAGGATATTGTTTGAAAATGCCATATAGTCATACCCAAATGATTTTGGGACATTGTCTCACATCCAGTAAGGCCGGTGTTGGGTTCATGTTACTGGCCTAAGAGACACAGGTTGATTCTGTATTCCACTTTCCAGCACCTCCACCCCTTGTTCCAGATGCACAGTGCAGAAAAATCTCAGTAAATCCATGTCACTCCTTGAAAGACTTACTGGCTTGAGTCAGCTTTGGAATCAACACAATCACATCCACATAGCATTGCATCTGAGCTAGAAGCTCTTGACTCACGTTTGCTCACGTTTGCTCCCATAACCAACATGGTCTATCTGCAGACTGGATACATTACACACTCATAAAAGAGAGTTGACCTGACTGAGAGCAATTCTCACACCAATTGTCAAAACTTACTCCATTTCAGTGTATTTCAAATAATTTAATACAACTTTTAACTTTAGGACCTAATTTTACATATTCTCCTGTTTTTACATGAAACTGAACTCCGTGCCTTTCTGTTTCTGTGGTTTGAACACGAAAAGAGGCCAGGATTCATTTAGAAAACAGCCTCTATAGGCCACAAGACCGACTTGGAAATTGACTCCAGAGTTGCTACATTCTGAATATGTCATATATTGTCATTCATATTTTTCCCATGTGCATTAATTTGTATCATATGCCTACGAAGTAAAAATAAGTAGCCCATGTTACAAACAACAACAACAAAAGAAAAAAAGCAGCAGTAAATGTGGGAACGGCAGCACAAAAAATATGTACCACTGATGTTACAACATACCATTAAATGCAGTAATAATTGCAAAAGAATTAATTTTGTAAAAACAAGAAACCAATAGTAGATTTTCATTTCCCTAAAGAGTTTCCTATTCAAGATTTATCAGCCTTATAAAAAAAATTCAGCGAGAAAGATATGGAAAAAATCGTGCCATTTTCTGTTTTACAGTTTCTCTTGTTTGTGTAGTTCTTTTAGCCTTTAATATAATGATGTGGTCATAAAAATAACAATCCTCAGTCTGATTGAGGAATCTGTATACAATCTGAAATCACTTTTTGTTCATTTATGGAACCAGCTATTTCAAGTGTGTTCATGAGAGCTACAAAGTGCACATCCCCATTTTGTGAGATTATTAAATATACCATCATTAACATGGTCACACAGATTATAGTAGTTTGTCTACTTCCTAATGACTGCATTTACTGATTTCACCTTTACTTAAGTTCTAAAGATTTTATTTTCAAGGTGTTGTGTATGCAAATTGCTTAGTATTTGACCCTTCATTTAACGATGCACTTTAACAGACATCATAAGTCAAGCGGTTTGTTTCCATAAAAAGAAGGTTTTTTTCAACAAGTTGCAACAATTTTCATAAGAATGAAATAGTACAAACAGCAAGTGGTTACAAATCCAAGCATGTTTTTTTTTTTTATTGAGAGCTTTATTCTTTTGGATAGAAGTAACATTTAATTCTCATTGCATTTTATTAAAATTCTTAGCATTGATTTATCTAATTTTCATAAACATATGAAGTTTTAAAAATAAACCCTAGTCCTCCTTAAACTGCAATGTTAATAACAGTTATTTAGCAACATCATAAAGCAGTATAGTTAGCCTAAAGAATTTTGTCCAATTACTAATGTATGTGATTAGGGGGGAAAAAAAACTAACAAAATTTAAAGGCCATATTTTCTTCCTAATTTTTCAAGTATATGATCTAGTTGGAAGCTACACTCATAACATTAAAGTAAGATTTGCTCCTCAAGAAAAAGGAACACTAAACTAGGACTTCAAAAGATTAGACCTCCTTCATTGCTATATCGAGCTGTTACTGTATCTAATGACAATTCTTCAAAGATACACGGAGATCCAGAACGTATTTCAAAAATCCCTCATCATTGAAGGAGTTCAAAGTCCAAGACAAAGAATTAGACTGAGGATGACACTGAACAGAACAAGATTGTATTAACTCCTTCAGAAACATGAAAAATCTTGATTCAAAAAGATAGAGAAAAATACATTTTGTTTCTGTGTATTTCTTAAGCTTGTATCACTTGAAAGAAAAAAAAAAGTTTTACTCATGCAAACTCTCAGAAAATCAGTCCAGTACTGTACAATATGCATTTCTATGCACCAATGGTGATGAACCATTATTATGATTTATACAATTATAATCACGTTCTTAAACTGTTTTTCTTTAGATTTTCTTACCAAATGTTACTTCGCCATTGCCACTCTTGTCAAATAACTGAAAAGCAACAATGAATATTGCATCTGGAGTACACAAAACAGATTCAAATGCCAAAAATTCTTGAAAGGAAATCAACCTACAAAGGAAAACACAGAAGTTATAAAGATTTCAAAAAAATATGCACAATACTAATGATATTTTGTGTTTGATGCTCTAGAAAACTGTGTGACTCAATTATTGAAATAAAATTCTAATACAAAACATTAAGACCTCACACTAGAAACTGAAAAAAATATTTGTTACATTTAAATAGTTACTTAACCTTTACGCAACTCAGTTTCTTCCTCTATAAAATGACTGAATTCTTCATATCTATCAACAACAAAATATAATCAATTCTCAGTGAATACCTACAATTTATTACCTTGTAATTATAAACGTAAGGAGACAGCACTTAAAAATTAAGACATAAAAAACCCACAGAAATTCTACCACCATGAAATTTACAGAGTTTTCATTATAATACTAATTTATATATGTATTTCTACTGAGAAGGAAAAGAGAGTTTAATGCAAGTATAGGAATATACTATACAATATATATATCTTCTTAAAACAACATATAACTTCATAAAAACCAAACAGGTTCAGAAAAAGTTGTACTTCACTCTGTATATAGAAAAAATATTACACTTCAAATATAACATGACCCACAAAGTCGTGTACTTGAGGACAAGAAAGGAAGAAACTATAAGAACACTTGGACATATGGACAGTCAGACATGACCAAGGCAGGGATGGACTTAAGTGTAACAGCAGATCACAAGATTCTGAGTTGTGTATGCAAGACAGTCACTATACAGAAAAATGTAATTCAGGATGCATTAGGAAAGCTGTTTCAGCATGAGATAAGGGAGCAGCGGTATCCCCGGGTAGGGTTCCCACAACATCTCTGGAATACTGCACAGAAATTCAATTTCTTGCGTTCAACACATATAAACTCAGACTTGAATGTGTGCACAGGTAACTTATCAGGATAATCATAAATAACTTTTCTGGTGGAACTCAGCTTATTCTGAAAAACAGAAAAAACATTTAGACAGGATCCTAATGCTGTATGTAAGAACAGCTGCAGAAAGGTAAGACCTAAACCAGGAGAAGATAAAGGATAACGTTGGCACAAGAACAAAATCACATACCTATAAAGATATTTAGAGCAGGCACATACTGTGGCCTTTCCAGCATACTGCAAGTATAAACCTTAGGTTTTAACAGCAGACTTGGTTTATTAAAACTACTGTGTGTTTTCATCCTTGTAAAAATAGGGGACTTATCTTGATGACTTCAATATTCCATCCAGTTACAAGTTCCTGAGCTCAGTTTATGGAAATAAATGATAGGATGTCTATTGAGCATCAAATAAATTATCAATGGAAATAAGAATTTTAATTAAAATTTTAAAATTAAATTAAAAAAATACTATTTCAGTAGATGCTGTTAAAACATACAATATCACTGTAGATGGTACATTGTCCTAGAAAATGTACATAATCAATCTGAATTTAGTACTTTTCATAGGAGATCATTAGCTCAGAGTGATTACTTTACACATATACTGCTTACTGCTAAAGAGCAAAGTATAAATTCTGTTCCCTATAGAAAAAAAAAATCAAGCCATACTATTCATTATTTTATCTAGTCTTTCTCTGTCAAAGCACACCTAAAGCAGAATTGAGATACTTTAAACAAGGTTACATATGGTAGCATTCTCGCATATATGCATTACACAGAAAATACAGGAAAAAAATGTAGTGATTTTGAAAGGACTTAAGATACGGCAAATATAGAATTATGATATTAATTTGTCACACTTAAGCCACAAAAATCAAAGATGCGAGAATGGTTCTTCAGATGCAAAGTCAATTTCTTCCAAAGGATGATCTTGATAAATAAGGGTTTAGTATCAGAGAAATAGAATGTCCTCTAAAATAATTGTAAATAATATAATTTCAAAATATATCTCACATACAAGCATAAACCTGACACACAAATTAATTCCTAACCAGGAAGCTTTATAACTGACAGAATCAAGTGACGATCTCTGTAGAACGCATTCGTAGAAGCCTGAATCTGAAAGAAGCCGTCTTCAGAGGTCTCACTTTAACAGTGCCTACAGCAAAAGGAGACAGACACATTCAATTTCCTTTCCATATATCCAATTTGCAATGCCTAAGAGCAGGGGTATCCCCTGTGATCCTCCATTATCCATTGGGGCGGAGATAACAGGAGCTGGATTAAACAGAATGATGGAGCTTCCCACCCAAACGCTACTCAAGTATCATTCAGTGAACCCGTTGCATTACAGAGTCCATAACGATATCAAATCACTCACCTTTCATTTTATCTGTAACATTTTAAGAAATTTCCTTTCCTCTTACTTCTTCTGTTCCTCTTCAAAGGCACCCCAAAGCCATGTGTTTACAACTCTTCTCTATCTTTCCTTCTTTCCTACTACAACTCTTTGCTCTTTTTTTCCCACACAAGACAGCTTTTAAATGTTATGTATGGCTCTGTTGTGGCTCTCAAGTGTGTCAACTCTTTCTTGAGGACTTAGCTTAAGAAGAACACATTTCCAAATTTTAAGAACGATATGCTGATAAGCAGAGTAGCCAGAAACAAGCAATTGAAATGAAAGTCTGAACGACTACTGTGAAATTTTGAAGGTTTGAAGGCAGAAGAACATCTTTGATTTTAAAACTGCAATACCCACAAATATTAATTAACTTATGTAATTAGGAAGCTGGTTTTGGCACACATATATAAGTGCATTATTCAGAGAGGATACGTATCCTAATTTCTAAAGTAGTGCCTGCAGTCTGATGACATAGGAATGCTTACCTACAGCATCGTTAAAATCCCATTGTATTAAACAGACAGCAGACAAGGCAGTTTAGGCCAAATTCTAATTTAGACCTCATCACATTAATTTCTCTGAACATGCATTTGTAACAATGAGGACTAAACACTTGGAAAGTGAAGACTCATCAGTTTTAAGGACTACCTTACAGAGTTCCACTTAAGCAAACCAGTCTTGTACGGTAGTAACGGGAGAAGGCAGTAGCACTTGGAACAGTTAAATAATTACCATCAGGAAAAAGTAAAAATACATTTTTTTAAACATATGCCTACAGACAGCCAGTTCCAAAATATGCTTTTTTTTTTTCTAAAGTGCCAAACATAAAAATAAAATAAATAAAAAAATATTAACAAAGAAAAGTTACCAAACCCACTTTGCATGTTTATTTGAAGGGTAAGCAAGGCTAAGAGAATATGATAGCAGATATAGGAATTAAATTTCATTACAGAACCCAAAGCTTTTCAATGACTGGCTCTGTGACTTTGGGCTGTCATTTAATTTACAAATGTCTGTATGGAATAGGACTCCTGATACTTCCTCAGACTTCATAAAGCAACTTTAAGTCCTTGGAAAGATGTAATGCATTCTGGAATTCAGTTGAAGATTATAATAATTAGTCATGCTACAGATTAAACTCTCTGTGCAGATGATATAGTTATGAGACTCTGGATTTTGATATATTACAGCTCACTACAAAAGGCAGAATGTGAATGCAAAAATAAACATATAATCCAATGATGATGATGGGAGTGTAACAAATTCTTCACATGAAATACAGATTAGAGATCAATATAGACTGGAACATTTAGGAAAATAAGTTTCTGACAAGTGTCAACAGGTATTCATACAGACAAACATTTTGTATTGCTGACCATATGGTCATAATTCCTATTACCACTGTTCCCATACAGAAGTAGATAAAGCACACTTACCCATATTTGATTACCTCATTTCAAACGTCACCCATATTTAAAAAAAACAAACAACAAAACAACAAAACAAAACAAACTTATATTCACAGAGAAAGCAAGAAAAAAAGTGATGCATCAACGTAAAGTTCTGTTGTAGCAATAAAACAAATTACTGATTTCTTAATGTAAGAAAGATTCTTTTATAAAACATTTCCTGCAGAAATGCACACTGTAAAAGATAACCAACAGCTTTCAGAGAAACAAGATACTCAACGTGTTGGTTTACTAGTCATCAATTAGATGATTACTTCGACAGATACATACAAAATAGCATTTTCAATCCATAATAATGCAACAAACTGCAGCCATGTATTGCAAACAGAGACAGGTTATTTGGATTTACCAAGTGTATGTATATATCAAATGTATTATCAAAATACTGCAGCTTTATAAAATAAAAAAAATCATGTAACGTTACATCAAACAGGAGATCCTGTATTTGTTGTTTAGTGTAAATTGTATATAGCATATACAATTTTATTTGTAAAGCACAGATATTGTGAAAACTGCTCAGGATACTATGCAAACTAATAAAATATTCTAAAGCAGAACACAGGAATATAAAAACACTTAAGCGATGTCAAAGGTCAGATTTAGATTCACAAATCCAAGGAGGTCACGGGGCTTTCAAATTTAAGTTACATCCCTATATTTACAAATGTATTGTATACTGTTTTAAAAGCAACTTTCTCTGTTCTCCACAAAATACCCACTCCCTTCTGCATTCTTGACTTCTTATGATTCATCTTAACCTTTTCACTTTACTTTAACAATGTCCACACTTCCTACTACAATCCAAGGCCAAAGCTAGAAGCCTACATAAAGCAAGAGAAAATGGTCATTTGAAGAACAGTGAGTTTGAGGGTACTACCTCAGTGGAGTGGACATTTTGTAAATTAGTTTCAGAGAACTGTCTAAAACCAAGTAATATCATCTGTAAGCAGAGTTGGAAAAGCTTTATGTGGCGTGACCTTATCTTGATTAGGCAAACACCTTCTTCCTTCATAGCGTCATTGGTATCTCTCTCTCCTAATAGCCAGCACTTTAAAAAACTACTCAACGGTTTGATTTGAATTGCACGCTACAGAAATAAGAAAGCTTTTCCATATTTCCATGTTTCATTACAAGTACTGAAAACTCTACGTAATACCTGATCATTGACGTGAGTATACAGAAAAGAACTTTTCCAAGGCAATCATACTACAGTAAACTTATTTGCAGTTCAACTTCCTCTGCATTTGTAGTAACTGTTAAAACTCCATTAAAACAAATCTTAATTTAAAAAATGCATTGACCTCTTCATTGCTTAACACTGTATTTTTTCCCAATTTCCACAAATTTATAGTCTATTGTACTTGAGAAAAAACTTATCATCTAAAGAAGCTTGAAGCGTAATAAAATCAATAATGTATTTTAGAAGATGAAATTACCAAACTCATTCACTTATGCATTCACCCATGCATTACAAGCTTCTAATGGAAAGCAAAATTCTCACCCATCCTTTGTTTGATCTGCCACTCCAGCCAACAGCTGCACTGTTTTAGGATTGTAACGCGGATCTGTATAAAGTCCTAGGTATTTTTGCACAAAATCTTCTGGGGTCATGTAATGCTCGCCATCTTTCTCGACACTGGCATACTAGAGTGAAAATAAAGAACAAAACCACACAAACAAAAATGAGTCCACTTAGGTGCTAATTATCAGTGATTACTAAAGCAGTATCTTTACTGAGCATCACTTAAAATGGTGCACAACTGTCTGCATGTAACTGCTCTGAAACCAAAGGGCTTGATTAAACTAATAGTGTTACTATACTAGTTGTGTACCACAACAATCAGATTATCCCTGTAGAATAGATGTGTCCACGTAATGACCAATATCTTCTAATAAAAAGACAATTACATCTTTTCAGAAACTGTCAGGTAATTGCATAAATTTATAAAATTTGCAGCAATGCTGTAGCTTTCCATTTGCAGCTACATGGTGAAAATACAGCACATAAATTTTCTTAAAATTTCTAGTAGCAGATATCTTCTGAATAATTGTTCTGGATCATTCTTATAGTTATCTTGGAAAATATATATTATTTCTCTTTTTTTTTTTTTGTGAGAGATAACTTTACAGATGAATTTTTATCCTGTAACTAACAGGTTCGGCATTTTTCATTTAAGTGAAAATTGACACACAGACAAGAAGAATTTGGGTAAATTGAAATGTTTCACATTGATTATGAGTTTTAATTTTATTAACAATAAATTTTCAAATAAAAATCACAGGGAAATTTCAGAATTATGTAATTTAAATATTAATAAAATTAAAAATAAAATAACCAAGTATATCCTTATTACTTGTACCCCAAAACAACTGCTGCATCTCTGTATCAGTATTCTTACTGATTACTTTTCTGTTTCAAATCATTAATCACTGGTTGTTATCTATAGGTCAACTTTAAATTAAAAGTTAACTTCTTAGCATGAAGTAAGTTCCATGCTCTCAGCTGTCCAGTTACACTGGGTAATGCCAATCTTGAACTAACAAGATGAGGAAGCAGGAGTAGAAAGCATCACAAGTGATGAATAAAAGGGACATGTATTATGGAAGTTCACACCCCTCAAATCTTGTTTCCAGATGGCAGTATAGTTGCAGGAAAAATTTTTTGTAGTTTATTTATGGTATGACAGTAATCTTAGAAATAAAAGCTAAATTTTCAGATTTCAAAGTTAAACTATGTTTGCATCCAGGAACCCAGGAAAGTAGCTCACAAAAGACTTTTAGCTCCCTAAAACCACTGTGACCCAATCCAATTTGATGACTGAGTTTGTTTCTTAGCATTTTTGCTCACAAAACCTGTATGCAAGCTTATTTAATAGTTTAAAATCCATCTCTTCTGTTCAGTCTCGACTGTACAGTCTACTTGTACACACAATGATTTAGATGCAGACCTTCAAATGCATACATAGAACTGTTCTGAGAAAGTGAAGTTACAAAACTACACAGCTGTTTAATTAGAATTTTGATTTACAATAAAAGTAGTGATTTTGAATTCATTTGTAAAAATGTATTTCACCTTTCTAGGTTTTAGTCATTAAAAGATGACTACATAAGCATTCACTGCAGAAAAAGAAATACCAGACCCCCCCAAAACCCACAGTGCAACATGTATGCTAGTGAATTCAAACTTCAATTAATGGCCTTATCTCTAATTTGTAACTTTTCCACTATATACCGCAGTATCTTGATTTAGTTGACACAGCTTTATGTGAAAGACTAACAAAACGGGCCCTTACTCTGCCAGGGACTCACAGGAATTACAATATTAACAATAAGACCTCCACACAATACCTGTTAAGGTGTTAACACTCCATCACGATAAATGGGATCATTCATGTGTCTCATGAGTGTTTCAGCTGTATGCAACCCAACCAATTTGGTCAGGACAGTATTTCAGCATAAAGGAGCTTGCATTGGTACCAATGCCTGCTTAATTATCTCCCGTACCTCTTCCACAACACTGGCCACTGACATCACCTCATCACCACTCCCTCTTCCACCCTATAGCTATGACGACAGCCATTTGCAAGACTGCGCTGTAAAACAGGTTATTGAACTAATCCAGAATTAAAATAGATTTATTTCCACAAAATTAAGAAAACAAAGCAGTGGACAGGAATCCTTTAATTCAGCACTGCTGCCAACATGACTATATCATGAAACTGTTGCTTCATTGAGTCAACTCAGAAGGTTGTCTTCTCAGTCCTGTACACAAGTGACTACAAAATGCATTATGAAGCACAATTCTGTTGCAAGACATGCAATCCAAAGAAAGTTTTATGCATGAAGGACGATCAAACATGCAGAGTATGGAGCGTATCTTCAGGAATAACAAAATTCAACTGTATGACAGCAGAGTACGTATCAAAGAGAGTCAAAATCTAAATGTCATAATCTTTTTTTCTTCAGACACCAATTTATCTGAGTTTATTACAAACAGTGAATTGTTTTACAATAAAAACTGTGTGTAGGAAGTTCTGTGAAAAAATTTTGGAGATGAAAATAATTAACTGACAGACACATTTTGCTCCGTATGAGAAGGTCATGGTATTTTGAAAGAGTTTGGCAGCGAGCCAATAAATTAAGGCCTGACAAACTAGCTAGGCTATTCCCTTTCAGCATGTATTTACACTTGTCCTCAAGTTACCTTTTCACCATACAACTTAAGTAAAAAATCTTTTAGCACAAAACAGGCAATTGTAAACTTTATCTTAATTTGCACATAAAACATAACACATCAATTAAACCTGTATTTTCTGTATTCTGTCTTGAATTATATTACTTTGTAACACAAAATTCTTACTATGTATTTGTAGACTGTCTCAGGTAAGCACTTGATGAATTTGCATGAGACTTCTTTTTAAACATCACCGCATAACACGAACACACAAAAACCCTACACTGTACAATATAGTGCTAGGTATTGCCACACTTTCAGAAACAATGCTGTCTTTGAAAAATTGGTTAGTTTTCAATTTAAAGGGGTTTCCTATCCCAATTATTTTATCTGGGAAGAGGAGAAATCAGTTCCAAAACAAAAGAGACCTATGGGTACTCTTAGCATATTTTTTTAAATTAAGCTAAGCTATGAGCAAGAGACTCAGGACATTTGGCGGGGGGGGGGAAGCTTCCTGTATTAAAACTGGAAATGTTTTTGTTCCTTTCTCCACCTTGCTGGAACAGGTTCCACTTGCATTCAGCAGGCAGGGAATAATTTAACTATATTCCCTGAGGGCTGACTGTCTTGCATAAGAATAAAGAATGAAGTCTCACTAAGAAATCTGATAACTGTTGTTCTACATAACTCTTTTTTTATTAGTGAATTTCTATTTTGTTCTTTATGGTTATTACTGAACTCAGTGGTCAGCAAACACCTGAAAGGTAAATTGACGGTGCACAAACACCAAATTTCAATGCCTACATTTCATAGTTACAGGATTACATTGAAATAATAGCACATCTTTTTAATACAAGTCAAACTTAAGATTTTTAACAGATTAAAATAATAAAAATAAATATATAGCAAGCTTCAGAAAAGTCTGAGAGAAGGGTGAATATCAAGCATCCATTAAGATACAACTTAAACTGCATGGACAGAGGACACACATTGCATTAGAGGATACAGAAGGAAATTTAAGTACACTCTCTATGAATAAGGTGGATGACGAAGAGGCCTAGAGTTCACATCTTCCCTTGCACCCATTTCCAAGGGAAGCCAAATTTAGGAAGGAATGCACGCCCTTTAGCTGAAGCTCACAGAACAGGCCGGCACCCTCAGCAAAGAGCACAACATGCCTGACCCCTGATGCGTGCAACACTC
>NW_009646928.1:2906924-2908952 GCF_000708025.1 Charadrius vociferus | reverse complement strand
TGGGTTCTCTTTTGGTTGTTTTAAAGTTTGCAACTAAGTTTGCTTGCTATCTATCAAATAAAAAATGCAATTTCAAACTCAATTATAATCAAATATCATCCAAAAGAAATATAAACTCTCTTTCTATGCCAGACATGTCTGTGTTGTTGGTCTTTTTTTACTGCAAATCTCAGATACTCAAGAGACGACAGGAGAGCTTTTGTACTTTTCATTCCTCAGAGCACAACATAATCTACAACTTAATTTGCATGTTTCTTTGAAGATTACAAGATAGACATAGAGGAGACCAAAAAGCTGTTTTAAAATCAGACTGTCTGCTTTTTAGGTCAATAAAACATGTATTGTCAGAGAGACAATTTCAAGATCCAGTTATACAATGTACTTTCTCTCCACTTCTCCCTGTATGAACAATATCAAGGACTTAAAAAATTTTACTTATTTCCAGAAAAAAGCACTTTTACTCAGTGGAAGTCAACAATCATAAAACATCCACATTTCCAAGTTGAACAGAGTATTTTGACACCACATTTCACTTTTTTGCAATAGAACATGCAAAAGTATCTTGCAAAAAGTTGGAAATGAGCTGTGTGATGTTCTAGAACCACACATTTTTGTATTGTATTAATACATATTTTAAAAAATCCTGTTTTCATGCTGCTTATTTTATTAACATACTCTACCATGTTCCTTATCTACAAAAGCTAAATGTCACGTCAACAATGTGATGAACCTGAGATGGAAGATTTTTTACTAGAAACTAAATGCTGGGCTTTCACAGTTTGATTCCAGCGTTCAAAGTTTTGGCACTCCAGCAATGTTACCAGTGTAATCCAATATGCCAAAGCAAAAATCTGCCAAAATTATCGTTGGGATATAACTTCTCTCTCTCTGACAAAAAGGTCTGTCTCCTTATCATATGTGGAAACCATTAGATAAAACCGCAGGACCAAAAGAGACATGTGAAAGATGAAATAATAGATTTTATTATTTATGCTATTAGCTCAAATACTTATTTTTCTTTCCTTTTTCATAGAGGAAAGCTTATCGAACATACTGTGTAATACTCAACAAAAAGGGAAAAGAAAAAAGATATTTTAGTGATTTTGGAAATATCAGTGGCCAACTATGGGCCTAACACAGAGCTGTTCCTATTACACCTGCCTGATTCAGACCTTATTATCAAAGTTTCAAGATTGATCGGATTGTCCTTTCAGATCGTGCTTCACTGTAACTAAAGGGAGTAGAAAAAGCTTCATGTTGTTATTTATATACATTAATCATAAGGCCCTGCAAGGGATAATATTAAATACATCAATCTTAAGGAATCAGTTTTAAGTTCTAAAAACATTGTCAATTGTTCATTCATTTGTAGAAGGAAGACATATAAATCCCAAGGACAAAATATACGGCCACGGAAGCAGAATTTTTTAGAATCTTCTTGCAAAAGTGTATTAAAAAAACCAACAAGTACTTCGTTATGGTTATAATTATTTGCTTATACGAAATTAGAAAATACCTCTGACAACTATTTAAGGTTATCATTTGGAAATGGTTAACCACGATTTGTGCCAGGAACAGCTTCTCCTTAACACCTGAAGGCCCTTCCAACAGACTGTGCCTGCCTGCAAAGTGAACTTTTACGCGTCCCACAGGCACGACACGCGGACCATGCCGGGGCAAACAGCTGAGCGGGGAAAAAAAGAGGAAAAAAAAAAAATAAAAGCCTGTCAATCAAAATACGTCAGACAGATCTTTTTACCTGCAAAAAAATATTTCGTAGTTCAGCGGGATCCGCTCTTTTGGTTGATTGCACCTGTGAACACAGGGGAGTTAATGCTGGGCTCGCCGGGCCACTGACAGCGAGTAGATAAGAACCGCCGCGTGCGCTGATAAGGGCAGCAATACCCGCTCCCTTATCTACCCGACGGGGCGAACCCCGAACACGAGCCCTGGGCGCTCACTGCGGGACTCCACCGGGCTCGGTGCCGCTGACAGCTGTCAGGCTCCCGGCCGCCCGGGAGACCCGCG
>NW_009646928.1:2905246-2906351 GCF_000708025.1 Charadrius vociferus | reverse complement strand
GGTCCTTGCGGGGAAGGGGGCTGCTGGGGCACCTCCGCAGCAAAGCGAAGCAGAACTTGTTAAAAGGCGGCTGAAACTCCTTCATGGGTGAACAGATGGAGCCGTTCCCGTGAGGGTCGGCGGAGCTGTACCTGTGGGCGCCAAGTGCTGAAACCGCTCGTGGACCGATATTCCAGCTGTGAAACAGTTGTAGCCCCGTGTTTCACACAAAAGAAAGAGGCACAAAGTAATCGATTCTGGCTGGAATTCAATAGCCGCTGACAGGCGCTCGTAATACATTAGCAGTAGTGCACACTGACTTGCTTTATACCTCAAAATGAAAAAGACACAGGCCACGGCCTCAAGGAAAGGGGAAACGTGTACTTTGTTTGGACAGTTCAATCACAGTAAACGCTTATAAAACCTGACTGAAATAATAACGCCTGCTTTGTCTTGCTGCACTATTTCAAGGACCCAACAAGATCTCTTTTATTACATGTCACTGGAAAACATAAAAAGGATGGCTTCTGTTATACCTCGGGTAACACAGTGAGATATAAAACTACAATATAGTAGTTGGGAGTTTATAATGGTAGTCACAAAACAATAACTCACCTCTGTAAGTTTAAAACTGGAAAAAAAAAAAACAACCAACCAACCAACGGAAAGCAGAACTTATTTTTGGCTACAGGTCAACAAAAACTTCCTGAAGATAACTTGGTGTTCACATACTATGTATGTGCCTACGTGCCAGCTGACAGCAGAAACGGTTTTGCTGTAAATCTCCCTAATTGGCAAGTATTTGGCGAGCAAGGCCACACACATGCTAACTGCAGAGTAACTGTGCATCAGGAAACAGACCCTTAGAAGAGAACCGCACAAATCTCCACAGTCCTTCCAGCCGTGGCTGCACCAAGGGGTTCAGCACATGGCTGGATGTTTTGCTAATGATAAAGCTGTACTTTTTCCCTCAGTTGAAGTGTTAACAGTGGCAGAGAGCCACGAGGCCTGTGTGTGAAGGAAGAGTGGAAGTCAGAGAGGTTGTTCTGCCCGCTCCAGGACGGGAAGGGAAAATGTTGTATTTTAGATCTCATCACAAGGCGTTAAACGTCCCGCCTGCCCGGCT
>NW_009646928.1:2901969-2904772 GCF_000708025.1 Charadrius vociferus | reverse complement strand
TCTTCGTGAGGGGGAGCGGGGCTCCGGGGGCGGTCAGCACTGTTTCTCCTTTGCCGGACTCGTGCGGGCTCTGGCAGGGCCCTGGTGCCGCCCACGCGTGGGAGCGCTGTGGCCTGGACGTGGGGCAAGGAAGCGGAGCGTGAGCTCGGGGTGGTCGTGGCGGGGCCAGCGGGCGGGGGTGCTGGTGAGGGCTGACCGAGGAATCGGGTGTCTGGGTGGGGAGCGCGGCTAGTTTTTCACCCCTCCGTTGTTATGGGCGTGCTGCTGCTGGGCAGGCAGGCAGCCTCGGGCTCGCGATGCCCACGCTTAGTAGTGGTAAGGCAGGGTGACCCTCCGTGTTCACTAGTTTAGTGGCGGGGGAGGTCAAAACCCCGAACGTGTTTTTACTTTAAAAAGCTTACTATCTGAAGTTAGAAGAAGAACTTTCTGATGAGACTTGTGGAATGAAGGAGAGGTTGGATTTGTAAAGCACTTGAAAAATACCATAAGTGACACATCTTCTGTGCTGGATTATGCTTTGAAAAACAGACTAGATGCAATTTCTTTGTTGTTTCCTTCCACATCCGCTCTGGAAGAGAAGTGGTAACTAGCTAATTGCTGGTGGTGTACATGCCACTGTAGTTCGTGAAGGCCCGTTTATGAAAATGACTTCATGCAAACACTTGAAATGCCCTGAAACATGTTACTTAACATGTTCTTTAAAAGAAACTTCTGTTAGACTGAAGTTTTTTGTTTTTACTTACAGCTTTCAAATGTCTTATTGGTAATAACCTAGAACACTTAAATGTTTTTATTGTAATGCCTTTCATTCTCAGAAGCTAAAAAGAGAGATATTTGTGGTCTGTTTTCTAGCTCTAGAAGAGTGCTTGAGATAAACTTCTATATTCCTTTTACGCATTGTAGTATATTGTAGATCTTTTAACCCACTTGGTCAGTGGTTTTGTTGATTTTGTGTTGTGTGGGGTTTATTTGGATTTGAGAACCTTTTTCTAGATGTGTTCCTCGAATAATAGTGATGCATAGATTGTACACCTTTTAACTCTTAAAAAAACAAAATCTTTTTCTTCAGGTCTTACTGCTATGGAGAAGAAGCTGGCTGAATACAAGTGTAATACAAATGAAGCAATTCAGCTGAAATTAGGTAATGTCACTTTTTAAATATTGTGCATTTGAGACTGGAATATCTTTTTTAGCATCTTTCCCTTTCTTCTTTCGTTGAGGGGAAAAATAATAAAAGCAAGAAAGAACCCTGAAAACTGTTGTTGGGTTTTTTGATGCCCTTCCCCCTGCAACATCTTGATTACACAAGACACTTTTAATGAAAATTTAAAATCTGAATAGAAAAAATCTCACTTTTTCTGAGAACTGATTATTGCTCTCTATAGCTAATTTGCTTACTAGGACACCCAGAATACAGACAGAATTACTGGACTCTTGGTGAGCTTGCTTATATCTCAAACTTATATGCAGCAGTAATAACTTGAAGAATAAGGCTTACCTGTCCAACTTTTAATCTTTCTGGCCCTTCATCAATTTGTTCCCTTGAGTAGTACAAATATATTAATATATTACTATATTAAGAAAACAGAACCTCTTACACGCTTTTCAGAACTACTACTAGCAATCTGTACCATATAGTTTAATACACAATCGCCTTCAGTTTGTGAGCCAAAATGTCATTAAAACCAAAATTTAAGCCACTGTAATTGTGAAGTATTTCTCTTCCACTTAAACTTTATTTCAATAATGGTTTTGCGACTAGGTTTAACGTTTCTTTTTCTCTTCCACCTTTCTAAAACCAAAGGTAAGAGTGTGAGACAATGACATCTGGATGAATTTGGTCTAGCAATCTGAGGTGCTACTCTATCGGGTTTCAGGGAGACTGCTAGAGGGGATTTAATTGAAGTACGCATTGCCCATCTCAGCTAATATTTTTAGCTTCCTTTTTTCTTTCAGAGAGTGTAGATGTTCCACATACAAATTATATTAAGAGAAAAGATGAGAAGCTGCAAAGTGGTACCATTAAAAAACAAACATGTATTCCCCATGTGCATATAAAAATAGTCATACTATCCTCTTCAGGGTCTTAATTTCTTCCATGGTTACAGTTCAGAATTGCTCTTTGGTTTTTGTTCTGTTTCTTTTTTGTTGGTTGCCTGTTTTTTTTAACACTGGCCTCAAATTTGTTCCTCTGAATTAATCCTGAGAGGATAAGAGCAACCGTTATTTTTTTCTTTTGAGGAGGCTAAACTTTTATCTTGTCACTGGAACATTCCTCATTTGCATTTTTCTCTTTGAATAATTCCTTTCTAATATTATCAGAAAAAAAAAATTTTCTTCGTCTCTGCTTTTACTGGAGTAAAGCAGCAGTGAAGCTGTAGGTCAATATTCAATGTGCTTTAATAGCAATATTAACTCCTAGAGCACTGCATGCTCATGCTGAAACAATATTAACTCATTCAACATTAAAAATTCGTAACTGTTGTCTTGAGCTACCTGTGCCTTGTTAATGTGGCTGAACTATCACTTTAATGCCTAAGAGTTACATCCCTTCTGATTTAGGTAATTTTTTTAAACTGCAGATACACAGATGATATTTGGGAATCAAGTACATCAGTCTTCTAAAATTTTTCCTAGAAAATCTTACTTTAATCTCTAATTTCATCCACTAATCATAAATCATATCTTTTATGATGGAACAACTGTCACAATTACTTTGGATGCTTGTTTGGTAAGTTACTTAGCCTGAGTAGATGCCATTATAGTGAATATTTTTACTTTACCAGAAAAGACCTTGTTTAGT
>NW_009646928.1:2874879-2901934 GCF_000708025.1 Charadrius vociferus | reverse complement strand
GGGGGGATCACCAATTACTTTGGTAACATTCATACAAGTACTGGTACAGTATTGGTGCAGCTGTTTTATATGTAACTGTGCTGATTCTCAAACTTGGACATGAAAGTAAATGCACATAAACATTTCTTTCCATTATCACTCCATGAAAACCGCCTACAGTGAAGTGTTCTCACCTGCGTGTAGGAGCAGAATGAGAACACAACATTGATTACATGATCGGTCTGGCTTACTGTGGTAATATCCAGCTGGGCGGTGTCCTCAATGTTCAAGATGAAGTTAAAGGCAGTATCATTCAGGAGATAAATATATACAAAATATGTACATGTATACATCTGTGTCAGTTTCTCAGTTTTATTCTGCTTAATGATTTGATCTCCTCAGATCAAACAACGTGCATCAAAATTATGCGAGATGTCTTCATTTCATTTGTATGCCAGCTTCACGTGGATAGGTTCGTAATTGAAGTTATCTTGACTCTGTAGTGGAAGAATGCATTAACATCTAGCAGGGTATTTGTGGATAAGCAAACTGAAGCTGATAACTTGCTCATGCTCTTCTTTCTTTTTTTTTTTTTTCCTCTCAGTTCGCTTTCCTGAGGATTTGGAGGACGACAACACAACATTTAATCCAGAGTATAGCCATCAAGTGTTTGGAGATGAGTAAGTTAAAGTATCCAGAGTCAAATTAATAGGTCCAGAAGGGGAAAGTTGCATCCAAATTGTTAGAAAACAAGAAATCCTGCTATACCAACCTATTTTTGAATGACATGGCAGTTTTATGACTGTGTAGTTAAACAGTGGCCTTGGTGCCTAGCTCAGAGTTTGAGCCTGTAGTAGTTTTATACGCTATTTTTAAGGTAGATAAGCAGAGAATGAAATACCTGATTTTGCATTCAGAATTACTTGTTTAAGTGAGTTTTGTGTTTGTGGCATTTTTCTAAGGTTAAGAAAGGATTATCAATTCTTGCTAATAACTTTCACAGTAATGTGCAACAAAAAACCACTCTCTAGCAGCAATGTATCAATTTTTTTTTTACTAACACATGGGATTTTTAGCGAATAAAATATAGAAGTTCAGTATGAACTTAAACTCACATTGTTGACTGTTCTAGAACATTGAATGTAAACTGTATTGAATTCAGGGGTTTATTTTCTCTAATATATACACTTGTAACCAGTTAGACATGCAGGGGATACAGAAGCTATGGAAAAGTATTGTTTCTTTTTTATTTTCAGATATGCTGACTTTCATTAATATAGTAGGGAAGTTAGCTACTATGTCCCAAGTGCTAAAGTGTCGTTTAGTATTTTCAGTAGAGTGATACTCAAAAATCTAGCCATAGTTTAAAAAAAAAAAAACAAAACAAAACAAAAAAACCAACAAAAAACTTAGACACTAAGGAAAACCCATGTGCACGTGTCTGCGGTCATCTTGAAGTAGTTACATTTCGTAACTTTCAGTTCCTTTAAAAAGCATTCAAAGTACTCCAAATAGGATGAACTACCTATATTAGTTGTAATTAAATTAGTTATACTATTACACACCTACTGCAGCTATCATTGACAATAATTAGACTTTTAGTAATGGGAGAACTCTCCAATCTATCAGTATAACAAGCAGATTCTTCTTCTGGCACTTATACTTCAAATTTTAAATTATAAATGTGCTACTGCAAGAGAAAAATATCAGTTAAAAAAAAATAACTATGCATTAAAATAACAAGAAAAGGAACCTGTTTCTTTGTGAACTTTACCACTTTCTACAGTTTAGTTTTTTGCCAGAGAATAAATTCTCTATACTTCACATCAGTACAGTGTTTATGTTCAGGCAACTCATATTTTCAAAGTGTAAAAAAGGTTTTTGCCATTCCATGCCTCTATTTTTTTTTTTTTGCATTTATTCAGTTCTAGTTAGATTGGATAGCTACATAGAAACTATCCACCAAAGCCATGCTTATAGCTATGACTGGTTATCTGTCTGTGTTTTATACAGTATAAATTGCAGCAGTATATTCCAAAATATTATGCTACACTGCAAAGTCAGTTTTAATAAATGTTATTGATCCATTAATATAAATAAACGTTAATGAGTTTAAGCTATTGAGAACCATAAATGTAGTATTAACTATTTCAGGTATTCTTTCTTGAGCGGTACATTAAGGGCAGAGACACTGCCTTACTGCGTTCAGGAACATGTTCTATTTCTCCACTAGAGGAGCAAACTAACTAGTAGAAATAGCGTAAGGCATAATCTCTGTCTAGATGGAGCACATCCAGTTTGATTCCCTTTTCCTGTTATGAAGCTTAGTATACCTCACTGGGACAGATGATGTGAACTTCAAATTATTAAATGAACGCTTTGTGATGTCAATGTTTTGCTGTGAAACTTAAGGAGTTCCTGATTGCTCTGTTCTCTTTCCTCAGTGAAGTTGCCTTTGGCTACAAGGGACTGAAGATCCTGTTGTACTATATCGCTGGTAACCTATCAACACTCTTCCGCATCGAATATACGTCTAAAGTTAATGAAAAGTTTGACTGTGTGGAGGTAAAGACAGAACCAGACCTGCACTTAAAATATTATTGAGAAGGTTTAGCTGGGATTTGGACAAGAATTCTAAGTTTAGTAATTGCCCACCCAAACATGTTTTATGTTAAACAAACAAAAGTTTCCTTTGCAAAGATGGAAAATGCTTTGAATGTCATCTATACGTTTTCCCATTGTTCCTCCTTTGACTGCAGTGCCATCAAGATTGTGTCAAACAGTACAGTCAAACGTGAGGTGCTAATACCAGGGCCAGTTTCACAAAAAAACACAACAACTTGGCAAGTCTGTATTTCCATGTTAACTGTCTCCGGGGGGAGGACTAGCATTGGTGGGTTTTAAATTCAGTAAGAAGGAAAAGGAGGTGTCTGTAAACACTTCATGAGGTAGAATACTTGACTGTGTTTCTTCAAATGGCAAATGTGGAGAACAAGTAGGGCAGAAACACGATTAGAAACTTTTGGGTATCATATATGGTTTATATCTTAATTAAAGGAATACAATAGTACAGTTACCTGCAGGATGTTTTGTTTGGTTTGGGACTTTGAGGTTGTTGTTGGTTTGGTTTTTTTTTTTACTTTTCTCTTCTTGCCTACGAGTTTTCCAAGCTAACAGAATACTTGTAGAAACTTTTTTTTTTTTAATTCTTCTGCCTGTATCCTCTCACAATAATTTTGAGATAGCCCCACAAAAGCTAAGCTAATCAGTCTTTCAGCCAGCTGAAGAAAGGTATATGGAACTTACAATTAGGAATAAAATATCTTCTTAATGTTTTTAACTGTTAAATACTTGTATGAATATCAGCACAGGTACTCAGAGAAACCCAGTTTTTCAGAGTGGTCTCTGATGCATTAAGAAAACTTAGTATCATATGAGTTTTAGTTATAAGGAAGAAAAAATGGAGTTGATTTCTTTCTAAAACAGCTATCGACATGGTTACTGATGAATCTTCCCAATACTCTGTAGTGTGAAATGGCTATACATTTGCATTGACCAGATTACTCTTCCTGAGAAGTTTGCTGTTTTTTGTTTTTTTTTTTAAAAAAAAGCAAACATCTTTATGACTTCAAGCTATGTTTTAGTTGGAGTTTATTTAAATATTTTCAAGGAAAGACCTATTCTACATGAAAAGGTACTGGAATGACTGTTAAATGAATTTTAAATATTTGCCCTTCCTTCTGAAATACTTTTGCAGCTAGGGCAACATATCTTAGGAGTGAAAGGTCATGCTCTTCAATCTTTAGGTTTTTAGAAATAAGGAAAAAAGGAAAGCCTGTTGGCAAAGTAGTAATTGTTAAAATAAAACGCTTCAACCTTTCACCAGTATAACTTAAAAATCATGTGACAGTAGGAATCCACATCACAGCACCTTTTTACTCACAGTCTATATTTTCTGTACAAATAACAAAGCCACTTTACTTTTCTGGAGGTACAAGCAAGGTAAACAAAGTCTGTCGCCCTAAGCACACTCTGCAACTTTTTTGGTCGCTCAGAATCCTTGCTTCTTTCAAGCCCTGTTTTCTTTACTGAATTATTTCTCCAATTGCTTAAGAGTTTGAGATGGGTACTAAAAAGAGGATCCTATTGAGTGAGGCTTCTGTATCCTTTCCAGAGTATTTACAAGCTTTGACTGAATCAGAAGAACATGATAGCTTGCTCAGTGCTTCCTTTGGTATTCTTAACACTGCACATTCAAATATGCTGCTCATATGGCTATATCTAAACCTTAGGTAAGGTTAAAAGATACGGTGGTCATCAGTCTTGTTCTGCATTTGTTTTTTTCCATTAGTTTAACCACCTTGAGATATGAATGCATTTGCAGAGATTGAAACATAAGCTGTCATTACAGCGGGGTGTTAACTTAGAAAAGTAAATGTTAATATGCATTTAAATTAACTGGCTGCTGATCTTGGCTCCTTCAGGATAATCGTACTACGATGCAGACTATCTGCTATACAAGACAGGTAATCTTTGTGCTGTGAATAGATGGTGTTTAGGAAAGGACAGCAATCTCCGCCTTTAACATAACCAGTTACAAGTGAGAAGTTAGTTTTAATGCTCTGCAAAGTTATTCACAGCTTAGGATTTTGTATCTAAATACCCAGTCATTCAACAGCAGGTGGTTTTATTCTGTGATACTTAGTTCGGTTCCATCATTGCTAAAGCAGCTGCTACAATCTCTGCTAGGGACTGACAGAAACATTCCTCCCATTATTTTTTTCCTCCAAGATCTTTACAAACATGAGGGAAAAAGATAAGATCCTCAAATGTCAAGAGCCAGTCATGTTTATGCATCTTAGTATCATCTCCCTAAAGATGGATCCAAACCATGTTAGTGAGGAAGGCTCAACAAAGTATGATCATGTTTTGAACAAAAGCTGCCAGTTAATGAAAATGGACAGAATTTATCCCTTGGATGGAGCTGATTCTTTCAAATATCCAAAGAGAGGCTGCTTTCTTCTAGTGTAAATATTAATAGCATTGACCTCCAGATTGCTTGCTGCTTTGAGATTTGCAGCTGTTCAAGTATCCTCCTTTTCATCTGGATTTTACGATGGGGTGGGGGAAAGTATTTCACTAACCTCCAAAACAGTCTTTACTACAAATGTATTTATCTTGCTTTGCAGCTGGTCTAATACATTTGCTTTATACAAAAGTTAATGAAAGTGTAATTTTAATACTGGGCATCTTTGTTTTTTTTAAGTAATACTACTGGTCGCTCCATTGCTCCCCACTAGATTAATGCATATAATTGTTAGAGAAATTCAGCTTTCAAATATGTTTCTATAATTATTTTAGATGAAGCCACTTTGAAACAGCATCTGTATGGTATACAAATGCCATAACTGCCTGTTAGCACAAGAATAATCTCTATATTAACATTAGCCACAGTCACATGCAATGTGTAAAGAGGCACTGCCCACTTAGTCCCACTACAAATCAAGTTTAGTTGCAAGCCTATACCAAATTCCCCATCATCACCTCGCATGATTCTGATTATGGTGGTAATACATTACAGGCAGTGCTTCCATGAACCATAAGCTCAGCAACTCTTGGCTGGCTTGGTTCAGGTTTTTGCATGCTTCATTGTAAGTGGCTTTGCCTATGTTTAACACTGCTGCAGTAGTCAACTGGATTGTTTTTCTGAAGAGAAACTTGTGCATCATCACATGTATCCATGCCAATTGATGAGATAGGAGTGCCTTGCTCTGATAAAAGAAATTAACCTCTCGCCAATATCAAAGAGGCACACAAGGGAAGGGCAGTAAACAAATTTTTGGTAACTACTTGGATTATGAGCACCTCAGAAGTGTTTGGAAATTGCCTACTATGTAATGAATGTTTCCATTAACAAATATGGGTATTAATTAAGCAAATTAGTTGTATGGTGTTGATATTCCAGGACTTACTGAAAATTGGATCACTTTAACTTATGCAACCACTCAAACTGAGGATTCTGGGATTTCCTCTGTAAGAAAGGAACATCTTTTTAACCCTAAAAGTAACTGAAGGTTATAGTTTCTTTTCTTAATTTATGTCAGGCCTGAGTTCAAGGGGAGAGAACTTCTAGGAGGCAGTAGGTGGAAATATGTCGTGGTCGTATAGAACTAAGAAGGATTATCTACTGCTTTATCTGCTAAGACTCTGTTCTCATTATTTAATTCTTTCTATTTTATGGAAAACAAGATTTTTTTTTTGTGGTGGCAGCCAGTGATGTATGCATTATCGTACATGCTTTCAGCAGGTAGAAGTTTGTTTTCCTTATTAACACTAGTGAAGAAACTTAGAAATGTAAGGGAAGCAAATTACTTGAACGTTATTTATATAATACTTCATACTGCATATTCACCCTTTTTAGATATCTTCCGCATAGTCTGAGTTGCTGAACTCATGCTTGGAAGTCTTGGTTTAATTCTAGATTATTTTTACATGCCTTTTTTTCAGAGATAAAATGAAAGTCTCTATAGATTCTTAGTTGTGGTTTCCTACAGCTTTGTCAGCAGTGCAGACTTAAGATCTGTGTAAACAATGCACTTGCACAGTTTAAAAAAAAAAAATCTAAAATGTCTTCCATACAAATAGTTTTTCTTAATGTAATTCATTGATTCTGAAAAAGAAAAAGGCTAATTTTGTGTAATGCAGGTAAACCAGTAAGTGTAAAGAAAATATGTTTAACTAATATTGCTTTAAGAAGAATAGCAGAGGTTCCAATAAATGCAGCTCCTTTGTTTTGAGAATGAAATGGATGTAAAGATTGTACGCGTTTTAACTGGGTTCTTACACCAAGTATTGTAGAGCTATATTTTAACTGCTTAATAGCTCTCTCTATAAATATAAATATAAATGTTGGTAGTACCAAACCATTAAGAATAAAACTTGTTTGTGCTGAACTACATCCATCTTTCTCTACGCTAAAAATGTAACTGAATGATAAAGTGCTATTCATTTGCAGGTGCATTGCTTCTACTTAAGGGACTATGGTTGAAAGGACAGGAATTAGTAGCATGTTGTATTAGCCTTTTGTAGTGTATTTTGTTCTAAGCATCTTAATTTCCCTGTTTTGAATGCTAAGTAGCAAGGGTCTTGGTTTTGAACTAATACCCATCATGCATGTAAACGGTGTGAAAGAGCTGCTTAGTAAGTTAACACAAAGTGTTCTTGTGTCAGTCCTTGTGGAAATAGATACAATACAAACATTACAGCTGAACTCACGGCAAACTCCATTAAGTAAAAACCTGGATTCATTGTCCAGAGCAAAGTTTGAATTGAATGTAAGCTCATTTTGTTGAATGTAATGTCAGGCTTTTAGGGGTTGTATTGAGGAGTACGGTTTTGTTAAGTTGAGACCAATTCATTAAGTTTTATTGCCTGGTGAGAAGCAGTAATACGTTATTGTGAAACTTCATCAAATATTCATGGTTAAAAAGAAGTAGTAAATGTATTCAATCAAGTGGTCTTTTTGGGGTCTGAAAAGGATTATGAAGTCTGCTCAGCTGATAGTCTGTAACTTTCACTTTGGTTATCTGAAAAGAGTAATTTTAACCTCTGAATTTAGTTTTGGTGTTAGAATATTTCTTCCCCAGTATGTTAGACTATAGGTCAGATTTGCTGACGGTATTCTTAAATTATATTTTTATTATTTCATGTCAAACTTTGTTTTCAAAATGTTCTTTGATTTGGATGCAGGATGTTGTCTTCTGAGTTTATAATGTGTTTTGCAGCGGATCCTATAGGCAGGCATTTCAGGCAGGGAGATCTAAGAATGCAAAAGTGTGCTAGTTGTCACTTTCCTGTTTGGGAACTACCAGTTTTGGTCTGTGTCCCTTTTTCTCCACTTCTAGTTCTGCACCACCTAATACCTCTTGTAAACTGCTTGTTTGGGAACCTGGTTTCTGCAAGGCTGTGTAACATAGCCTTGGAGAATTGATGGCTGGAGAGTTTTAGCTTCTCGATATGCTGCACTTTCAGAATAGCTATCAACACTCTTAGGTTTTACTTGAACAAATGTAACAATCTGTAAACATAAAAATGTTGATGAACTTATGCTGTAACTGCAAGCTTTTTGATGCTTACAGTGGCTGGATCGTGACCTTTCTAGATCTCATCAGTGCAGCTCCTTTACTTGCTGGAAGGTCGCTACTGAACAACAGGAACGCTTGCTTTTTCTTTTTTTAAATTACTGTTAGGCCATAGCACCTCTTTTATATTCATTTCTTATACCACAATAGTGACATCAGTGCTGCCTTTTTCTAATCTTCCATTGATCCTGCCCCCTTTTATAATCTCCAGGCAGACGATGTTGAAAGTAAAATTAGAGAAATCATTCCTCCTGGTTTCTGCACAAACACAGATGACTTTGTGTCTCTGCTGGAGAAGGAGGTCAACTTCAAGCCCTTTGGAATGCTGCTACACACATATTCTGTCCATAATGAGGAAGCTGGTGAAGATATAACATATCAGATATACAAGGTATGAAAAATAAGTGAAACTTTGGCTTTTGAGCAACAAAATTAAAGCCTATTTAGCGGTCATGCACTTTCAGTAATGTTTCAACTATAGTATATAAATACTATCATTTTACCAGTTTATTAATAATTATAAACATGCTTTTTTGTATTGGAGAATTTAATTAGGTTTTGCATAATTTTCTTCCTCTTACATCTGCGATAGGTTTCACCTGACTTCTCCTGGCTTTTTCCCTAGGCCGACATGACATGTCCAGGCTTTCGAGAATATCATGAAAGGCTTCAGACGTTCTTGATGTGGTTTATTGAAACTGCTAGCTTTATTGATGTAGATGATGAAAGATGGAACTACTTTCTAGTGTAAGTACAGTTCTAAAGCAACAGTGGACCTTATTACCTCCACAAAGCCTGCATTTTAATTGTGGCTGGCCAATTATTGGAGCAGTATAATGATATTTTTCCCAGGAAAGAAAAACCATTGTTTATGAGGCTTGAGTTTTCCTCCATTATGCTTTGGGAAACCTTGAGAATAGAGCTGAATTAAATGCTGTTGTCCGTTAGAGCTCTGAATGTAGGCTTAAACAGTAAAATGAGCTTTGCCTGTGTTTTCTTTTACTTGCCACCTATTCATCTTTATAATAGGCAAGTGCACTGAAGTGCTGTAAAGAGGCCTGATTTATCCAAGTTGCTGCACACCAATTAAGTGAATTGTACATTCAGAACATAGCAGGTGTACCCATTGGGCCCTCACAGAGTAGCTTGCTGACACTGAAAATTCAGTTGGAGAATGGAAAAGAAAATGGACACTGCATGGGAGCGCGACTGTAATTGACCTGCTTGGCTTTCTGTTTTATCTGCAGATTTGAGAAGTATAATAAGGATGGAGCTACGCTCTTTGCAACCGTAGGCTACATGACAGTCTATAATTACTATGTGTACCCAGACAAAACCCGGCCACGTGTAAGGTAATTGGCGGCGTAACTCGTGCCTTGCCTTTTATTTCAGAAGAGGGAACTGCTGAAGTTCCCAATACTTGTTTATAATGGTGTTGATTTGTTTAAAAAAATCCCCATTATTAGCTGGCTATGCACTGATTTATTTCATTGTTCCCTTCTTGAAGCAGAGGGAATCTCAAACGAGTTTTGAATATTTGGCAATTTTAAGACTCCGTTAAAAACTATATTTTAACATGAAGATTCCTTCTATGTACTTTAATCTAAAATGAAATACCATTTTGGTTTTACGCCTTTATATTATAATGTTTGCAAATCTATGCATTCGAACTGAAAATACATTCCTTTTCCTGTAGCCAGATGCTGGTCTTGCCACCGTTCCAAGGAGAAGGCCATGGTGCTCAGCTGCTTGAAACAGTGCATAGATACTATATGTCTTCTCCTACAGTACTTGACATAACAGGTTTGTGTTAAATTTTTGACTCGGTTCACCTGTTTAGTAAGCAACTTGTAGCATTCACAGGTTGTTAGCCTGCAAACTTTCATGTGAATTTGTCAGAATTAATGGCCTTTTGAAGATTTAGCTTCAGCTCAGTTCAGGATTAATAGTACCCTGGTTTACAGAAGAACTGTATATAATGTAGCTCCTTAAATTCTTTACTTAGAGAACAGCACACTGGGAAAATTCAATCCCTAGCATGAACGGATTACCAGCTAATTAGCCATTTTATTGTGAGATACACAGCTGAGTTTGCCAAGAGATCAAGCCTTGTCAAATTCCTTGTTCAACTTCTATTAGCCAAAACTCAAAAGTGTGGGGGGAGCAAACTAAAATAGCATATTAATTAAGCGTGCAAGCCAAAATTTTACAGACAGCAAAAATCCATAGAGAATTTGTGCTCCAGGAACATGTATTGCTGGGTGAAGGCACCCATGATATTAGAGGTGTGTGCACAAATACCTAAAAATAAATAAATTAAAAAAAAATTAGAAAATGGCAGAGGGTAAAAAAAAGTGTATGTGCATAAAAAATGCAACATAAAAATAGCTACAAACATGACACCTGTCCTGTGGTTTCAAGTACAATATAGGAAGAAATGCAGTTCAAACACAGGACTTGACCATTCAATTCTAGGTGCTGTCTCGGTCTTCATCTTAGTTAGAAATATCCCCCCCCCATTCTAATTAAAATACAATAGAACGCTTTCTTTCATAATGCACTGCTGCAGATAATTGTAACAAAGTAATCCACTTCATAATTTTAATCCAGTTCATAAGAAGCTAAGAAAGTATAACTTTGCTTATGCAACAGGAAATCATGTGCATCATGCATTTACTTTTTTCTTTTTTTTTAATAGCGCAAAGCTTTACATAGCTTTTATAGCTGAGGATAAGCAGGATCTTAACATGGTACTGCATAAATCATGTGACATGTTCATGGCTCAGTGCCTTAAACACAGGCTTGTAGCAAACAGTAAGTGTGCCCTAAAATAGACTTTAATTACTTTATGGAATAAAGCAGGAGCAAGCTTGCAATATTCTACATGGCACTCAAGTTATGGAAATTAAGACTTTCACAAAATTATTTCTTGTCCTTTTTGAGAGGGAAATCAGACAATCTTGATATGGGCAGGATATTTAGTTGCATAGGATCTAAAATTTTGAAATAAAGCCTTTAACCTTTCTGAAAAGAGGAAATGAAGATCTACTTAACTTCTTTGAAAGAGCTAATGGGGTTTTTTTAAAAAAAAAAAGGTTCCTTGGTAGTTTCACATTTACGACGTTCTGCTTAAGCTTGTCGTCCTAACTGACACAAGCGAAATGTATGGTGATGGTTCTTACTGTACAGAAACTGCCTCATCTTTCTTAACTAATCTGAGCAAAAAGGAATTGGATCAAATAATTTTAGTACAGCTTCTCCAACCTCTTTTGCAGAATGAGTGCTATAAGAGTTGCCTTACAAGATTAGGCCTCTCGTGCACAAAGCATTTTAACTGACACAATCATAAGCATTCTCCAATACAAAAAATAAATTGCCAGTTGTACAGTGCTGCAGATACACAGCAAAAACTTCTTTCCCAGTCCCTCTTCTTGGTAACTTGTGGTTTAAGGACGATCAAAAGCTAATAAATTTCAACTATTTACAGTGGTCCTCAAAACTAAGAAAAACACAGCTGGGATATAAGCTGCTTAGCAGTAAGTTCTACAATGCTAGTCCGTGGAAAAATGGGGGGGGGGGGATGACGACACATGACCTTGCTACTTATTTGTAATAAGCCTGTTTTAGAGTTAAGTAAGGAAGAAAGAAATATATTCACCACGCTATCAGTGTTTTCCTTCTGCATAGTTCATAAAGTGGAAACAAAGTTGCATATGGGACCATGTTGATGTTCACAAAAGCTAGTCTCAACTTCGGTGTTTTTTTCTAAAGCAATAGTTTTGATAGTTATGCTGCCATTTTAAGCAAAATGAAAGTAACTTGAAATTGTGACCAGCTTTTGCTTAGGTCCTTCCAGCCTTTTAATTTTGGATAAGGTTGTCCTTTGGGTCCTTGTACCTTTCCCTGTCTTCCTTGCTAATAAAGACTATAACTCATGGTCAGTATGTGTCTTTGGCTGGTTTAGTTGTATACACTAGGATAGTTTCGCCAGTCTTTTTCCACGTAATTAGTGTTCTAGTAGGTCTGCAACTCTGTCAAATATAGACTAGATTGAACATACAAGAAAAAGGGTTTATACATAATTTTCTTTTCCCAAGGAGCTGAATTGGATTAAACATTTATATTGTCAGTCTTTTAGAAATGCGTATATAATACTGTACAGTACTGCACACCAAAATATTGGAAGTTTTTCTTCCTGCAATCTTTTTAATGTCTGCTGTCAAACATCTAAAACTTTGATAGTGGTACTTACAATTAAGCACAGTTGTCTATATATTGATGAATACTGTATCTGCTTTTGTTTTCCATAGTTCTTTGTAATTACATACCAGAGATGAAGAAACAAATAATATTGGTATTAACTATGTGCTTTTTTATTTCTAGCTGAGGATCCATCTGAAAACTATGTGAAGCTAAGAGACTTTGTTCTTGTAAAGCTCTGTCAGGATTTGCTTTGCTTTTCTCCAGGAAAGTTAATGCAAGGTTTCAGTCAAGAAATGGTGATGGAAGCTCAACAAAAGCTGAAAATAAATAAGGTATTAAATCATAACAGTTGTAGTTGGGCATATTCTCATCAAACTAGTAGAATAACAATTTAAACACAGAGGTGAAGACTTGGAATTTGCACACTCTGATTTCAACAGATTTTTAGGATGTTATCTGAAAGGCAGATACCTAGCTTATGGTTTTAGGTAAATGCTTTTTTTACCTACTGATTCTGTTGATGTAATAGAATTTGACACGGTTTCCATTTCTTTCCAAGTATATTTATACAAATAACATGTTATTTTGGGAATGCAAAACACTAAAGTAGCAAACAAGTGCTACTAAGGCAGCTCTAAACACTTGGAGATCTGAACAGTTAAATTGAACAATTAAATTTGCTGGTAATATCAGTGAATGATTAAACTCATTAGTGAGTATCATAGTGAAAAGGCAGAGTTGGTTAATTAAAAATGTGTTTGTGGCTCAATGAAAACTTTGAGGCTTGAGGGGTATGGGGTGTGAAGCCATATTCAAATGTGTTCATGCAAATGGTTTCACTTGTGTAAGGAAACTACACCTACAGTCTTCTGTGCCTGATACCTTAAACTTGAAAGGATGAATAAGTTGGTTTGGTTTTTTAATAGTATCTGAACATGTGCTAGTGTAGCAAAGAAACCGTCCTATTTTTGTT
Organism: Charadrius vociferus; assembly: GCF_000708025.1. Lineage (NCBI taxonomy): Eukaryota > Metazoa > Chordata > Aves > Charadriiformes > Charadriidae > Charadrius > Charadrius vociferus. Next base: position 2,888,638 of record NW_009646928.1, on the reverse strand, counting down.
CTGTTGCTCAGCAAAAGAATACTTGGTTTTAACTTATGTTTTCATACAGATGCAATAGTTAGTAGTAATATAGTAGCAACATGGTATTTTTTTTTTATTCCCAGATGTGATACTAACTGAGCTTGGTTCCAAAAGCACTTCAGTTTTTGCATTTACCGATTCTTTCATTTTCTTCCTTAGTAAACAGAAAACTTTAAATACTGTTGTTTCATTCTCATATTCAGAACCTTCTGGGGGCCTTGTAAAGGGCTGTAGATATATGTAGGTTATTAAAATTAGCAAAGTAGATACTGTTTAGTAAAATATTGCTTAATGACACTCTAGTTCCAGTCCTTCGGATCTTTGAGGTATTTTTGGACTCTGGCTTCTGGACTCCTTTACAGCAGGTCCTTGAAGCACCTCTACAGCTGGTGCAACACTTTGAGAGATCAGACTCTGGTTGTGTGGAAGAAAATGGTTTTGAAGGAAAGAGAAGAATGTTTATTCATTTAACCTGACAGATAGAAGGATGGGTTTGACAGAGGCTTTGTCCATGCCTCTGTCTTCTGATAAGCTGAGGAACGTCTCTAATATTTCAATATTTCTGCACTTTGAGTTCTGTTGAGTGACCTCTATTCAGACATGGTTTTTATTCTCCTTCCTGTTCATTAGCACCACACAAGACGAGTTTATGAAATTCTCCGATTGCGTGCAACAGACATGGGTGATGCAGAACAGTCCAGAAGCTATCGGTTGGACGTTAAAAGAAGACTGATTGGCCCCTATAAGGTGTATATAACTTAAGTATCATTTAATACTTATTTCAAGGTTAATTATACTTGATTTTACTTTCATTTCCATAAATGTAGTTGATGCCAATTATGTTGCCAATCAACTACTATTAGTTATGCAGTCTTCAACTGACACGTATACAGATGCAGAGAACATTCATGCATGGGAGTGTTGAGGAATCCTGTGTTTGGCTCCTGACTGTTTCCTGCCCAATTCCAGCAGGAAGTTACTACTAAGCTTATGTTATCTAGCTACATGTGGCATTATGCCCAGGTGGGGAAAAAATGTCAATTTCTTGAAAAGGTTAAAAATATCTTAGGCAAGAGGTAAATGCTGTAATAAGTTTACACTGCAGACTAGGTATAGTTTAGATTTCTATTTTACTTGGTAGCTGTGTCTTTACAAAACAGCTTGCTAGGAGTAGTCTACCCAGGTCAACATAGAACTCCAGGTAGATAGAATATAAAGTAATTTCAGCAGTAAAGTTTTAGCAAATACTAACTTAGTGCAAAGTAATTTTTTTTTTTTAGTTCCTATTAAGTATGCGTCTCAGGATCTTCAACATAGCTGGTCCATGTTGCATAAACTGACCTTTTGAGATGCAGATGGGGAAAAAAAATCCTAGTTGCTAATGGCATAGGTCTTTGTATTAAGAGTCAAAAGACCACAAATAAATCTAGGCTTATTGCTGTAACTAGCCTGTTAGCTACTCTCTTCTATTATGTACTTGCTAAGCAAACCAAAACCCTGTTGGAAAAATTTCGCAAAGTATGTGAAGTACCTTGATTAGCTTGCAAGCCTTCATAAAGCAGCACTTACCGTGTTATACCAAAATAGCAAAACTTTGATTGTGTTCCTGTTGGACTTAGGGGGACTGTTAGCAGAAAGGAGAACCCAGCACTGTATTAAATAGTTGCCTGATCTGGAGATAAGACCATATCATGCTGAGTGGCAGGACCTTAATCAAAACACTTTCTATTCTTTCGTGAGTGTCTTGTCTCATTTGCTGACTTTCACTCAGTGTCCACTACAAACAGGGCCATGAGTTTTCAGCTAACAGGACTGTTACGTGGTTTCAATTCATTCACTCAGCACCGAAGTCCTACAGGGGAGATCAAAAATTCCATGAGCAGCTTCAATTCTAGTGCTTTTAGCAGTTGTTTCTACTTCAGTCTTTGCATGCAATAAATGCATTAATAGAGAATGAATTTTGTATTGCTAGATATGCAATATTGCTACTTCAGAATATTGCATTTTTAATTTTTCAGTTTCTTCAATGAGGATTCAAAGAATCCTTAAAGCAGCCAACACCCTTTCCCTGATTAAGTTTCATGTTCTGAAATATAGCCATCTTGTTTATGGTAGTTCTACCTAGTAAACAGCTTACTTGTGCACTTGTTTTAAACAATATTTCCAATAAATCTTGGTCATGATGCTGTTGCCAAAAACGTTTCAGAACTGCAATGAAACTAACTTTTGATATATATATATATAGAGAGAGAGAGAGATAGTAATTTGGAGGGGAGGAGAAGAAATTTTAATAAAGGATCAGGTATATTACCACATATTCTAATGCTGGTATCATTTTTTTTTATATAAAGCACTTTACAGCACTGTTCAAATGATGCTATCCAGATGTAGAATAATTCTGAATTGCCACTACCTTAATTTAGTAAAAATGGTATCACAGCTATTTCCAGGCTTACAGTAGCAGAAATAAAACTGTGTGCAGAAACCCCAGGAAAAAAAAAAACCTGCAATACATCTGTTCCCCTTGAAGCCTTTGTATTAGCAAGGAGGTTGTTGCTTAAAATACTGAGATTTTTATATATATGGCATCATTAGATTGGAATAACTGATACAGCTGACTATGTTGCTCTCTGTGTAAGTGCTACTGCTACAGGAAATAAGATTCAGTATCTTGGGGAACAGGGCATCACTCTAAGGTAGTTCAAAGGGTGAGCAGCTTGTGAAATTTCAGTTTCACTGTGGCTTCTCCATTTCTGAAGAACTCTGCTATTCATGCTCGTTAGTGGACTGTGCTGGTAGACATGTCTTCTTGATCATGTCTTTGTTCTTCATGTCATCCCTTCTGGAAGTAAACACCACTACTGTGCTGCTTTTCTTAATAATAAGGCTTTGTTTGGGTTTGCTACTCGACCAGAATATATTTTTCTGCCCAGCCCAATAACTTGCTCCCAAAAAATCCTCTTGAAACTGCCCAGGTAAAATGACACTCATTGCAGGTTTCAGAATCTTGTGTAACTGGATATGCTGGTAGTATATTTGGAGGGAAATGGCTATTGAAACAACTGATTATCTGAAACATGCAGAGGAAGTTTCCTTTTTCCCTGGAACTTAGAGAGGGCCTAACACTACAGTTTCACACGTAATGGGCAGTTAAAAGCTGACACCTTTTTTTTCCAGAGCTAATATTTATAATCTTAACAGATATTCCTGGTAATTAAACAGACTTTTAATTCATTCTAGAATAAGGAGATTTTAGTTTTTCTACTGACAGAAGCTTGCTGAGAAGGTACTTGTCTCTATTTTCATTTGGGCAACTTACCACGTGTTTTGAGTATCTTACTCATTTTGCCTAGCTAGAGCTAATGTGACTCTAAAATTTGGACAGCTATGCTGCTTTTGACATCCTTTCTACAAGGAAGTGTTTCTTGAATATTGGTCAGAAATGTGTCTGGAGGCCTCATCAGGACTCCAATACAGAATCTTCTTTTCTGAACTGAACTTTGCCTATCTGTGGGACACTATCAAAGTTTTTCTGATCTTACTCATTTACAGTTTACTGAGGTCTTCACTCCCTCCTCCTGACTCTCAGCGTCAATCATAGAAAGAAAACACATTTTCCTTTGAGAGATAAGTGTAAGATTAAATAGAGTACAGAAGGGCTTTGGTTTTGAGATTGATGGTAGAAGTAGAATAGTTTGGGAAAAATGTGTTGTTTTAATAAACTATAATTCTATGAGTATTGCTAAGACATTGATAAGATGCCAGGCATACATAATGCATATATTTTTTTTTAATGAAATGCTGAATGACGTTCTGCTTTTACAAAGCAAGGGAAGACTGAAGAATGGAAAGTAACTAAGGAACTAAGCAGTTCAGAAATAGATTCCAGCTGTATAAAAAAATATATGTGGGGAAAGGAAAAACACCTCAAAATAGTATTTAAGAAACAGGTAAAAATTTATGTATGTGACACAGCAAGGGGAACTCCTCATCTTCTTGCTGTACAAAACATGGTTATGCTTGTAAATAATCTTACTGCATTTCAGTGCTCTTACTGCTAATCCCTAGTAACTTTTGAGAAATTTGTAACAATTCCTGAAATGTTTTCTGTGTACAGGAGGCTTAAAATTAATTTTTGAAAGTCAATTATGGGGAAATGAGTTGGTTGAACAGCCACATAATGGGACAACAGTATGATTAATTTCAGCATAGAACTAAATATTTTGTTCAGTTTTCTACATTTTAAGTTTTTCATGCCATACATCTTCAGTATTAGAACTACCATTAGACCTAATCTATTTGGTTAAGGAAAAACTTTGAAACCATTTCTTGCTTCACTGGTTCATTAGTAGTACAGAAACTACGAGAGTTTAACAGAAACGATGTCCTAATCAAACACTGTTACTGTTTTTCTTATGATTAGGGACATCTTAAAGAACTAGATACTGAAATTGAATAAATTCAACGAAATACCATATTCTTGGTGATTATTGGTTGTGTTCAAACTACTATTTTTTTATTGCTTAGAAAAAGCAGAGAGAACTTGCCAAGATGAGAAGGTGTCTAAGACCAGAGGAGCTGACGAATCAGTTGAACCAAATAGACCTAAACATGCAACACGAACAGTTAGAAGAGAGCTTCCAACAACTTGTTTCAGATTACCGAAGAGTCCTAGAACGACTTGCACAAGCATGAGGATTCTGCCTGTACAGGAAACTTGCAAATTTCTATACAGTGTTGTAAAGCACATCCTTAATTGCCACTTCACTGCAAAAAATCTCATGTGACGTTTTAATCACATTAAAGGTGACTTGTGTTTCTGTGCATTCTGAATATTTTCTATTTTTGTGTTGTAGATTTTTAAATGTTGTACTTCAGGTTTGGGGGCACTTATTGCTGAAATAAACAATGTAGATTCTCAGATACAGTATCACTTCAATTGTATGAATTTTCTTTTACCCTTCTGTTTTGCCTCAGGATTTAATATGATACCTGAATAGCAAGTTGATACATAAATCTGTGCAATATAAATATTGCATCTCTCTTAAATTTACCCAACTTGATGCTCCTGAGGCTGTTCTATTGGATCCTATTGTACTGTGTTAGGGCTTGTGCGCTCTTGGGTCTAATGTCATATGAGCAGGTTACAGGACTGGTTGTGTGGTCTGGCTGGCGTGCTCCCTGAGTACAGGCTCTTTACCCTTTCGTAAAAGTGGATCCTGCGCCCATAAGCTATCAGACCTGTTCTGCTTAAGCCTCTAAAGGGCCTTGGGCGTATTCTTTTTCAACCCCCCCAAGTTTTCAGGTTCACATTTTCAGGAAAGTACCTCACAGCTGGGGAAACAGACTTTGTAAGGACTCCAAAAGCACTTCTACTTTAGCTAGCGTGAGAAACACAAATCTGTAGGAAGCAAGTGCCTTTAGTTATTTCCTTGACTCTGTTCTGCCATCCATTATGTCATGATTTGGGACGGTTTATTTCTCAGGCTTGAGATCCTCCTGTCTGTCTTCCTTCCAAGGAATAAATTACAGTACCTTTCATGTAGTTCAGACTTTAGAACTGATTTGTCTATCACTGAAATTTATTAACCATTGAAATTTATTGATCATTGACATTATTAACCATGTTTTATGGTCCTAATGGGATTCAGGCCCAGCTTTCAGAACTGGAGTTTGTAGACTGACAGTTCTCCGCTAGCATCTTACATGATGTGGAGAAAAAGTGTAATGTTTCCCAAATGTTTAAAGCCTGTGGATTTTTTCTATTAAATTCTTTTTAGAAATTTTAATTCTTCTGGCTAGGATGTCTTGTTTGTATGAGATGTCATTCATCTCCTGTAGTATCCAAATCTATTATACTCAATAATAACAATTTTTAAAAGATCTCTCCTGATTGTAATAGTAAGCCTGAAGGTAAGTTGTGGGATCTGGGTGGGTTGGGATGGGTTTTTTGTTTGGTTGGGTTTGGTTTCTTATTGAACGTGTTCAGGTGTTGGTGATAAGCCAGAAGACGGGAAGCTGAACTGAAGAACTGTGCTTAGATTTGGTTTCTGCATAGGGGTCCAGGATACTTCCTGTGCTTCTGGGCAAGGCTGCACTAACACTACCTGAACTTTTGCATTGCTAAGGCTGAAGCCACTCAGGAAGAAGCTCAAGCCTTTTAAGAAACTGCAAGACTGACAAGAAAAATCACTGCCTAATGGGCTGTTTGCCCACTTAGATGGGTTGAACGTTGTTTCCCTCTTCATAAGTTATTTTTCTTGGGGTGGGGGAGCATAAAAAGGCAGAAGAGTCTAGCATTATCTGTTCCTTTCATACTTTCAGTACCTGATGTGGGAAAAGAGGTTTGTCTGCTGTCACCCTAGGTAATATGGATGTCCCAAAAAGGGCTAAGAAATGTCATGAAATGTAGGTTTGATGCTGGAGGTTGTGAAGTTTGCCATATTTGGTGGTGTGGGATAGATATGAAAGAAACCTACTGAGCCAAAAGGACAAAATCAATTTCCTTGGACAAATAGTGAAACTTCTCTCTCTCAGTGATTATGGCAGATTAATCTTTGCATAATCTATCTGAATATTTCTTTCCCTTTTTATGTTGACCGTGTTGAAAGAGGTGAGCTAGTGCCTCCAGTTCCCTTAGCGGTGAAGGTGCCGTCCTTAGGCTGGGCATGGTTTCTCATTCCCGTGTGGTCTGGAAATATTCAATGCTGTTGGGATGTGCCTGTGGACAGTAAACTTACGACCTGTTTACAGGAATTACTGTGTCAATAATTCTTGGCACCAAAGATATGAATAAACAGCCTCTTACAGACTTAGAAACTTTGAATCCTGCCATCCTGCAGCAGATTACAGCTTCTGCAGCAGTGCTGCCAGGAAAGACCATGTGAGTACTCCCTAATCCATTACAGTTAATTAAGCCAATTATCTGAAACAACCTTCATCAGCAAATTAAACTAGCCCTGCTGACTTTGCCTGAAGTGGTGTAAGAAGTATCTGGACTATCCCTTGGCAGAGAGAAAGAGGCAATAATCTCTTGTATAACGGCTGGAGAACAGAGGTAGTTGTGCTGCTGCTGCTGGGGCAGCACAGGCTGGTTTAGTTCGGCAGGCTTTTGGGGCGAGTCTGTTCAAACTAACATTTTAGAGACTAAGCAGTAATGGTAAAGCTGACTAAACACTCAGGTTTCAGTGGATGCTACCAGACAAATTCCTAGCTTTCTGACTTGCCAGTCTGGATATTTTCTTCCATTGTTTTCAACAGGATAACAAATTTCACCTGCAAGGAAGCTGCAGGTTTCTTGTCTCCAAAGTACACACAGCAGCAACTCCAGCTGTTCAGTGAGTCATATTTGTGAAATAAAGTTTAAAACTGCTTATAAAAGTTTAATAAGTTTTGTGTAACTCCTGTTTATAGTCCTGTAAGAACGTAATTAAGAACAGGGACCTCCTACTATATTTAAACAAATACTTATCAGTGTAGTATAGAAAATAGCATAGCTATCGAGGGTATTGTCTGACTTTTGCATGCTGAGAGAGGACCTGTGAACTAATAACAGCCGTCTATAGAATTGCAATTAAATACTGGGGGGATCTCATTTTGTGGATTTGCAAGCTAACCAATGAACACTGAGGCTTAGCAGCAACTCTTCATCTCTAGATGTTAGGAGTGTAGGAATTGGATAGCTGAAGGCGAAGGCTGTTAGAGCCGTCTCCTATTCCAGGCACAATATGACACTGAAGTAATCCCAGCTAAAAATTATTTTTGTTCAAACATGTAATCTGCTATCCTAGGTTTCTTATCTTAAGCTGCTATTGTTCTTTTGAGTTAATACATATGAAGAGGAACTTAGAGCACTCTAACAATAGGCTTATGTGGTTTAATTTATGACTCTTTTTTCCAGTGTTTTGATTAAATCCAGATTCTTCGGTCACTTCACTCGAACATCAAGTGAAACTTTGCACAACATACTGATACAGAATTTAGAAGAGTTTTGTGTATTTGACTATTCTTTTCAGATTGTGCATAAGATCTGGAAGTATATTTAAAGTTTTTCATCGTAGACGCTGCTGGCATCAGGCTGCTGCTTTGCCCTTCCATCACTGATAAATCCAGTCACAGCAACAGCGAATCTACTTCAAGAAAATTCAGTGAAGTATCTAAAAGGGTGAATTTAGTTCAACTGGCAGAGACAAATTTTCTTTCCATGCAAAGCTATTGTCAACGGTGCTAATGCAAGATTTTGTCCAAAGAGGGAAACGAAGCTCTGAAAAATGTTTGTTTCAAAACCTGGGTCAACCTCTTCCCTTTCATGTACTTTGAAAGATAAAAGTTACCTACTGCAGATACTAAGGAACAACGTCTAGCTCAACAACTAAACCTGAAGAAATACAACAGAATACCTACAGTTTCAGAACTGAGAAAGCAAGCTACCCAAAGCTGCAGGATTTGAAGGCCACTTTAACTGCTGTAGTAGGGGGAATAAAGGTCTACGTAGCTGAAGCGGTATCTTGGACAGCAAATGTTCGTGCCTCCTATGAACAAACACACAGAGCTGCTATGTGGCAGTTTAGGCAATTCAGGACTGACCTATTGTCTCTCTCCGCAATGTCAGCAGGAGGGAGAGCAGCCCATGATGTCTATACGAAGGATTTCTGTCTGCTTATATAGATCATTTTTTCAATTCCTTTTTGTCTCTCACTGAGACTTTGTTGCTCTTTATGTTTCTCCTTTATCATATTGTATGACTGTCAGGCACTAGAAGGCTTGAAAATCTTATGTTGCATATTTTGCCATTTTACCTTTTCTCCTAGTGTCAGTTCTGACCTGATTTCATCAGTATCAAACAGCTACATTTGTAAGCCTATCACCTAAAAGCTTGGAATCTCAGCTTTCAAATTGAAAAATATTATTCTCTAATGCTACTGCTTTGTGAAACATTACTTGCTAGGATAATTTGGACTTGAAGCTGACAAAAAGACAGCATGGTAAAATATTAAAATGCATATCTTATAAGCAAGTTTCTGTTGCAGATATTTCCGTTGTCTCAAAAAAAAAAAAAAATCAACTTAAAGTCATGGGGAACATTTTTTTCCCCATGACATCAATATTTCTAGCCATTTTAAACTGCTGGCTCTTTCTCCAATGATCAGAAAGATCCCAATGGAACCCTGCGTTCTATCTATTAAAATGTTTCATTTACAAAAGGCTATTAACCACACCAGTGGCAGTGTTTGGACTTGTGAGGCTAAAAACTTTAGTGCAACCAGTAAAAATGAAAGGCTATTACACAAAGCAATACAAATAGATGCAAGCTCTGCTCAGGCAGGGCATGCTATCTGCCATCGCACGGACTTGTAACTGCGGAGGGGAAAATTGTAGGAATGGGCTTCCCTCCCTATCAAATCTTTTTTACAATGTGAAAAGACAAATAATGCAAATACCAGATTCTACTCAAAACTACTCATTCAAATACATGCTTACTAGGTTCTTTGTTCCTTACACTAAAGCCTTCAGTAACAGGCATTGCAAGAAATGAGACTACAGACTCTGTATCTGAGCTTTCTTTCAGACCTATAATGGTACAAACTGGTGTAAAAATGACCATTAATCTAACAATTTCCAGATTTCCATGTTCAAAATATTTTTAATTCTCCAGACTAGAGAAGCAAAGAAAAAAGGGGGAAAAAATGTCCCCCTTCCACTCTTCAAAGCTTATTTTGGATATAAGGCTCCCACCCAAATTGAAGGAATCTCAGGTAATGACATGATGAAGACAAAGCCTTGGGAAGAGTGTTTCAGAATTCCCTCTTTGCCATTACAAAAAAACCCCAAAACCTATATAGCAGGAGCAGGACTGTGCGCTGTTTTTTTTCCCTGAGGGTAGCACTAGCTTCTTTCTTTAGCAAATAAAGAACATGTAGCACTGTAAACATTCCTCATATAGGAGGTATGTGCTCCATTTATGGTTGTTGCACAGTTTGAGCTGAAGAGATAAAATGTAAAGGAAATCTAGATCAATGGGAAGAGCTTGACATCCCCTTTTTTGTTTCTAAATGCTATGGCAATAAGGGAGCTGTTCCATGTTCAATAGCTGCTATTTTTAGATGCTCGTTTCTTCCAGTTAAGCCTTCCTCAGAGCTGTATGGTGTGTTCACAGTTTTAAAACTTCCACAGTTTCAGGGGAAAGATAAAATCTTTGCCTAGAGTGAATTTAATGATGGGGACCGTGAATACGTCATTTTGCTTTCCCTAGAGCTGTGATGTAACAATTTGTTGTAGCTTTGTCTGAGTATATATATTTTGTATCCCCGACAGAGGAGTTTTTTGATTTTTTGCATGTTCGGGACTCTGAACTATCTCCCTGTGGATCAGATGAACACCAGAGCTGAAAAAAAGGATGCCTATTTGTGATTAGAGCAAGACCCAAACAGCACCAGCCTCATCAGCAAAAACTGCTGTGGAATTAAACCATCTTTTGAGACAACCTTAGATTGCCTAAGCCTAACCCCAGAAGTATCCAGCTGCTATATTTAAACTAGAAGCATGTTTCTATATTGCTCTATATAAGATTTCAATTATACATAAGGTATAGCTCTGTTGTTTTATAGACTCTTACAGATTTTTTTCAGACTTGTATTTAAAAGCCTAGCTTTATGTCTTCCTTAGCACATCTTTTTCTTATTTTAATATCAGCCTGCCCAACCTTGGGAGGAAATAAAGTTGAGATTCTACATTTAGAACATGCTGACTCTGACAGCACAGGGCCAGACTAAGTGGGATGGGATGGGATGGGAAAGACTCTCCTTGAAGAATGTAACACAAGAGATGTGTTCAAAAGACTCTGGGCTGAAAAGGGCTTTCTCCAAAGCTGCTTCTCAACCTCAAGCTCTGGACAGCTTGAGACATTGATGTCTGTCTTAAACATTCCAGAGGACTTGCCAAATGTAAACAAAAGACAATTACATACACGAGGAAACAGTGGTGTATTTTCTTTCGGTGACAGCACTTGAACAGGGCAGAGTATGATTTTTCAGGTTTGCTGTGTCGGGATATGGTGTATCTCTCCTTGTCTGAGATACTCATCCCCATTTTACTGGTATAAAGCTCCTAACAAACCTCTATCTGTTATTTATACTTCTTAGTAAAAGGAGAAAACCTACATTTAAGTGTAAATTAGAGACTACTGAATAATGACTGTTGTTAGGCTTAAGATTCATCCAGAGACTGCAAAAATTACACAGTTGGTCCCTTGGAATGTAATCAATCGTAATTCGATAGATCCCCTCTTGGTTTCCAATATGCAGAAGGAATTGGTCCAGTATAACCACTAGCACATACCTACAAGTATTTGTGTAATAACCTGCTACTTAAGGACGAGGTAATTACAAAGGTGGTAGAAGCATAACTAGTATTGTCTCTGGTTCCTGCATTTTGTTATGCCATCAACCGGTTTTCAGGCTGTTACAATAGGGAATTTTGGTCTTATGGTGGTAGACAAAAGCCAAGTGTTCGCTTCATTTTCTCCAAAAGTGAGTGGGAAATACTTATTCAGTTATTGAGTGACCTAAGAAAGGTGAGACTAGGCTCCCTTAGAGCACTTTGTTTCTGTCCTTTAGTGACAGTTCAGGAAAAGATGGTGAGTTACTCATCATACGTGGCTACTTCCATGCAAAGTGTGCTGTTCTTTTTAGGCACACACAAGCACACCCACTCCAGCACACATGTAGTTACTTATGCCACGCAGCAATACTGTGGGATTGCTTTACGCTGTACATGTAAACCAATCTGAACCATTCTGTGATTCTCCTAAACCATTCCATGATTCTATGGCTGTCACAGAACCAACGGTAGGCTGCCTGCATTCCTCGAGCCTTGCCAAGATAGACAGTAAGATAGCCTGCTGAGATTCAAACTCCTGGAAGACCATATTATGTTGTAGAATTAGGAACGAGGTGAAGACATGCGCACTTCTGCCCCGCAAATGAAACGTGTGCATACCTCTCACCAGTGGGCAGTGGGTAACGATGCTTGCGAGGTATAACTGGGCAGCTTAACAATGTTGTTTCTTCATTTATTTCTGGCTCTATTTTTCTTCTGTTAAAATCCTATCCTTCTCCCCTCACTGAATAACAATGATGAAACATGTTTGTGCAGAATGTGGCTATGAGAAGTGGATTGTTTTATTTTTTGGAGGCAGCGCAAGGTACTGTATTGATCTTTAAACTACTGTGTGGTCCAGGTATAAATAAGCTATGTGATAGGCTGCCTATCGCGCTGTGGCAGCTGGTTAACTGATGCACTTTTGCTAGCGAGGTTTGTTACAGGACCATCGAGAGCATCACACCATGTTTTTTTGATCAGAGAACTCATGGAATTTGCTCCTTAAAGGCAGAAATACTTACAGCATAACTTTTAAGTTCATACATTTTTGGGGCTTTTCCCAGAGTGCACGGCGGTAAATAACATCAGCTATTTCCATAGGCTTTGAGTCTATTCTCATTAACTAAATCATACAATTTGTACATGTGAAGTTAAAAACTACTAATTGCTGTACCAGGAGATAAATAAATCTGGAGATAAACAGCCTCTGTTCTCATTTGAGAATTTGCTTACTTCTCCCGCAGGTCACCAGTGTGTGCGTACACATACATGAGTGTAAAGACACAAAGGTCCTTACACGTGTGTGAGGATGTAAGAAAGGATACTTGTATTACTTCCACATTTGGTTTCTTCCCTCTACTCTTGCAACCACCACCCTAATGCCTTCCTTTCATTCTTCCATTTGGCGATTTGATTCCTTTAGGTTTAGTATTTGCCTGCCAGCTGTTGGATTTATGTCCTGTAACAGTGTTTCTCGAACTCCAACTAGCCATAGGAACATAATTTCAAAATGTGTTTAATTTTTCAGACAGGCAAGGCAAATGCAGGCAAGGCAAATGCAGGCAAGGAAACAAAACTGTGGAAAATAAAAAAGATAAATGGACATTAGAAGTTTAGTTTGATTTTTACTTGACTGCAAACAAAACCTACCACACCAGCACTGTGTAAAATGGTGATATTTCTTTAAAGTATGATGATGCCCGTAACACAAAAAGGACGGTAAGATGCTGATCTACTGAAAAGTTTGCTCTTTTAGATCTTTTCTAAAAGCATGAAGTTTGGCTGTGCAGATGAAATAATGAGTTTGGCTAGAAAAATATCTGAGTTTTAGGGTTCAAGCTTTATCCTTCAGATTCTGCATAGGCCTTTACAACAAATGTAACAGCAAAAACTTAGTTCATAAAGAGCAATTCATCTTTTTATTCACAGAAGTACAAAAATGTATGCGTTTGTTTTGTTGGTTTTTTTTTTTAAAAAGGTGGAAAAGAAATTATGAAGTAACTCCAGCACTCATGGAATTGCATGGTTGCAACTCTTCTGACACAAAGTCCCGCTTCGGGAAGTGCTGTCTCTCTGCCATATCTCCGGTGGAAAGAGTACCGTCTCCGCGCCTGCCAGATGCCCGCAGCTGAGCGGGATGGGGAATACACAGAAGGGCACTTCACCAGTACTTCAGAGGAACAACAACCTGAAGGCCGCCCAACATCCCACCGCAGGACAGGCCGAAGCTGCCACCGGCGGCAGCGCGGATCGGCGCTGACATTTGAAGGCTGTACACCTGCAGATCCCGCGGCAGAGCCCGCCGTGCCCCCACGCCGCCCGCCCCACTCGGGACACTCCCGACAGGACCGGAGCCCCC
>NW_009646928.1:2841337-2874218 GCF_000708025.1 Charadrius vociferus | reverse complement strand
CAGGGCAGCGATGGGCAGCACGGGTAGGCCGCAGGAGCGTTTTGCTGTGGGCATTTTTGCTGTTACAGTTTAAAGGTTTGACAGGAAAAAAAGTGACGTGACAGAAGCGTACGTGCTGCTCCTGCCAACCGCAGAACTTGTTACGTGTTGGCGCTTGCGCCTGTGCCACGGCTTTTCAGGTGCCCTCATCCCCCGGGTCCTCCCAACAGCACCTTCTCTGCCCTGTAACCTTTCACCAGCGAATCACCCCCGTCGCTCCGTGACTTAGTAATGCGTAAGAACAATGGTACGAGATGCTGTACTTTGCTGAGAAATGTGCTGTCTTACTGGCGTAACGTTATGTGCTTCTCACTCCTTCCCCTCAGTGTTTTATCGTCTCACGTTAAATAAGATGGGAAGCTCTTGGGGCGTACCCTTCTGTCAGTGTTTAACACCAGTTGTAAAATCTTTAATGTGTGAACAGAAGGAAATACCTCACAGTGATCTTGACGAAAGACTTGTATAATTGATTTTTTTTTTTAAGACTGTTAAATACTTAGTGTAGTAATAGGGGATAGGGTGATCCCAGATTAATTTTACCTTAAACATTAAACTGAATGCTGTGCTGAAGCTAAAGCATAATATTGCAGTGCTTTACACCTGGCATAACAAAATTTCAATCCCTTTTCTCACGTTATTGATCCTGAACTTCTACTGTACTTTTACTTTTCATTCTATCCAACGGTCTTGAAAAACAGTGGAAAATGTAAAGGCCTTTTCTTCGTAGTTAATCCTGAATTTTGCAGGGCAGAAGTGCCACATCTTTTTTTTTTTTTTTTTTTTCAGTGGTGAAGGCTCATATCCATAAAGAAATTTCAGTTTGACTGGACTCTTGAAATCTGATATCAGCTGAACTTTGGGAAGAGCTGCAACATTTGGCCTTCAGAATCTCTTATTTGTTTTATTTCTAACAGCTCTCAGAACCTTCACTCTCACATGTGTGGAAGTGTGTGGAACGGAATCATATTTTTTAGTATATAATACCACACAAACAACAGTTTCTTTGCTTGAATCTCAAATCAATTGAAATTTAGTGTGCAGCTTCATACTATTCTTCGTTATTTGCTTCAGCAATTCTGTGTCTGCAGCCTTTTTGTTCTGGGTATTGTTTTGGTCATGTGCCCATGCCCTACCACTGCCTCCAGCCCCCTCCACACCTAGAAGCCTGATATCTGTCATCCAGTTAAAAGAGCCAAATTGTTTATATTTGTTAAGCCTTCACACCTTCCCTTCAGGCATCAAACCTTGTTCAGCTCCCCTAGTGGGTATGCATTTCCAGAAGTTGAAAAAGCAAAACTGTCATAGTTCAGACAAGACTGATTAAACGAAATCCAATTTTCTCTGAATTGGACAGTTCAATATAATTTAATTTGCAAATACTGAAAGACAGAAGTAATTTAAATAAGGTTTCTGTTCACCTAAGATAATCTATTCTACCTAAATTGAAGGAAAATTACTTTTTTATTGTCTCTTTTTTTGATATTTTTTCATATTTCTGTTGTTATGTTTTTATAAATGATGAAAGGAAGGTTTTCTTTATTATGGAACTGTTTCTAGATAAGTGCATTTGAACAGCAAAGATCTTGGAAGTTTTTATACTGGTTAAATACTTACTCTGCATATCAGAAGTACTTAGGCTAGCCTAAAAAAATCTTTATTATATTTGAAAAAAAGAAAATAAGTTGAAAGAAAGATTGTAGGAAGTTAAAAAGACAGTTTCTGCCTTTTCAGTAGGCATATAGGGAATTTATTTGAATAGTCTCTACCTTGCCCATGTCAGAATTGCAACAGTGTCAACCCAAGGACAAGGAACATGGCTTGGTAAGAGTGTGAGTGGCTTGCACAAACCTTTGTGAAATTCGGTATGCTCAAACACTGCGTCTCAGGGTAGCTGTGCAGTGGGTTGAACTGCATGTTAGCTGCCACCCTTTCCTGAACAGTATTTGAAAAGAATTTTACAGGTGATGCCTAGAGGTGCAAATTGCATGTACCATTTTGTAAAAGAAAACTAAGAAACATCCAGAACATAGATTTGTACTTATAAATAGTTGTCATGGTTTGAGGAACCCACAACAATTTATTATCATTTAGACAATTATTCTGTCATCCGATGACACCTCCCCACCCAAGAAGGGGAATCAGGGAAAAAAAAGGAAACCTGAGGGTTGAAATATAAACAGATTTAATAGATTAAGACTAAATAATTAACAGCAATAATACTAAAGAACTAGTATTGATCCCAATGCCAATATAAAATATACAAGGATTATATTCAGCCAGTTGTATCAGTAGGAAGCTGTGCACTCCCAGCAGTGGACAGCAAATGTCAGACACTGAAAGTGCTATGGCTTCGGGAGGAAGGGAAGGGCTCAGGGGTCTGGCACGGAAGAAAGAAGTTCTCAGGATGGCAGCCATCAAGGAAGAGAGAACTTCTCAGAAAACTTCCTAATTTGTATGGAACGTGACGTTCATGGTATGAAATAATCCTGTTGGCCAGCTTGGGTCAAATGCCCGGGTCTCACTCCTCCTCATCCCTGCACCTGGCTAGCTCAAAAACACTGAGACCTTGAAGCCCGCATACCATATCTGGCTATAGAGTAAATATTTTCCCAAATTCAGACACTAGACTCTTCTAAAAAGTGCAGTTTTCCCAAGTATTAGAAGATAAATTAGTCCTGTGACGCTCAAACAGGACAATAGTACAGATTATATGGTGATTCTTTGGCTTGTAAATGGTCTAATTACGTATTATGACAGTTCCAGGTATTACAATAATTGCATCTGTGATACTTCATTGATAATAATATAAAGTAGAAAACATCAAAGAACTGCACATCTACAAATACTGCTTAGATGGTTTAAGGCATATTAGTCTTTTATTGATTTATCCATTTTAGGCAAGTAAATGACTGTATAGTAGAAGCTCCCGATTCCTTGTAATGAAGTTTCAGAACTTTGAGCCACAGGAAAATAATGAGATGTCCCTTGTAAAATTAGTTACTTACTGTGTTAAATACTGATATACTTGATTTCTGATCTTGCTTCCCGATCTCTAACTATGAATAAGTATTCTGTAATAATCTATGTGGCGTATTATTGGGCAGACTTTTTAAGTTAGGTCACTGTAGATTCATGGTGTGTGAATTTGAAAAGAATTTTACAGTGTATATCTCTTAGATACGTAGTCCATGTTCCCAGGCTGTCCGTTTGCTTATACACCACCTTGTAAGCCCCTTGCGGAGCTGGGAATTTGTACTCAGGCTCCTGAACAGGTACTGATAAACCTGGAAACTGCTGTCAGGTAGAAGCCATAGCTGTCTCCAGCACCACAGTATGCGAGATGTTGAGAGATACTTTTCTTCTTGCAGATGCAGAGCCTTTTAGAAATGATTGTTTTCAAAATTTTTCTGAGAATGTTATTCTTTTCCCCTCCATTAGTAAAATGGAGAGGAGATACGTAAACGTGTTTTTAAACCTTTTTTTAAAAAACGCAGGGGGGCACAGCTGGAATTTTATTTTGTTGCAATACAGCTTCAAAGCCTTGCATTTCCAAGTTTGCCTGGCAGTATTGTCTCATTAGAAATCAGACTTTTTTCTTCTTCTTTTTTTTTTATTACAAAGCATTCTTATTTGGGCCATATAGATCACAAGTTTTGTTCATGGGTCTTTTCAGTAATACATGGTTGAGTACTATCTACACTTCATAGGTAGTCTAGGCGAAATTGAGTATTTTGAAGGAATAATAAATTCTTCTCCAGCAGGGTATTTATATAAAAATCATCAAACTATTCTGAAGCATTAAAGAAGTTAGAAATATTAATTCAGACCCTACAAAGACCGGACCAATAAAAGGTGTACCAAGTGGCTGAGGCAATATGAAGCGATTTGGTTTCCATCCTTAACATAGAGTGCATATATATAATTTTATGTAGTGTTTTTCTTTGTGGTCAGACATGGCTTTGCCATTTAGGATGATAAAACCAGTAGTCAGAAGCATGCTATGGAGTCTCCAACTCGGAGGCAGTTAAATAAATACATAAAGTGTCTGCTGCAAATCTCTTAAAATCTCCATTTCCATGGCTTGTTGATTTCCAGAAACATGGTCAAGATCAAATCGGTTTCCTTACTGAATAATATCTATCCAAAACTGTTGCAGTTTCCACCACCTGCAAAGGGAGAGGACTGTCTTCACCCTCTGGGAATCTTTTTTGCAGCAGTTTCTGATAACCTACTGCCATCGCTAATCCACTTCTTCTGTAGGTGGGAACCTGGACTTGCCAGCACATCACCTCCTCACCTGCACAGCCTGCTAGAGAGGATCTAGCATCTTTCTGAATAGTTAGCAGAATCAGCATCTGAGCTGAGTTGAGGCAAACTTCACCCAGTGTGCTTAGTTTCCTTTCCTTTTATATTTCTTTTACATTTATTGATTAAATATTCATTCATTATCCAGACTTCATCAAACACCCGTGGTCAGCTTTGTTTCATGAACGCAGCTGAGGGTGCCTCCTGGTCCTCAGGGAAGCAGGGGGGACACCCCTGTGAAAAATAAGGTACTGAACTGTATTTTAGGGGTGTAGTTTTCACTGCCTTAACCTTAATTTGGAGATGATCTTTATCATTATTGATATTTAGACAGTTTGTGTGTTCTGTCCAGATGGGAACCTGGTTTTTTCATGCTTGCATTGGAATGGGAGTTAACCTGAAACATTCAACCAAACTTCAGCAATTGGGTGAATTGGGCTTAGGAGATTGAGCATTAATGACTGTCTAATACAAGACTCTGGTCTCTTGAGTTATCCATAAAAACTTTACTGAATCTTTTGCTAAGCAGTATTTCTGATACACATCGTCCATATCTTGCACTTTATTAGTCTGCAGCCCTTGATAATTCTCATGGTCTCATGAAATGCAAACTTTTCAATATTTTTAAGAGGAAGTGAAAGAAGGGCACAAAATAAGGTAATTTTCTTTTTTGATTAAATCAAAGCATGCATGTCAGATTTTTGAACTGCCATGTGCTACTGAATCAATCTGTTTTCCTCTTTTTGATGATGCATTTTGAAATAGGGGTTATATATATATATAATGTTGTAACTTGCCCTTTGATAAGTGTGTTTAACCATAAACTTCGACATGTATGAGATTTCTCTCATGTTAAGAATGAATCATAAAAATCTTCTTGGCGCTATTAATATTCAAATGCTAAAAGTATGTCTTCGTCTGTATCTTCATCACTGTTAAAGAGAAACTTAGAAACGTACAACTCAAAAATTCATCCTCATCTATGGTAACTTCCAATACTTTTAAGCTAATGCTTTTTAAAAAATTAACTGTAGCATATACAGATAACGGTTTTGGGGAGACTTGACTAAACGTTTCCTGGTATTCCAGACTGATAATGAAATATGTCCTGTAATTCTGAGGTTTTTTGGCAGATGAGAAAAACTGATTGAAAACTTTCACCAGGGTTTTTTCAAGATCAAACGATGCTTAGCTGCACTGTGCAATATATGAGCTGGGCAATTAGCTGGAAGAAAATATTAATTCACATTTTCCATTAATTTGTAGACAGACTCATGTCTCCAGAATTTAACATTAGCATTATCAGCTGCAAATGATGCATGGTGGAAGTTCAAACCGTTTGATTGTAGTACACTTTTAACATTTTTCAAATGATCCTAAGGTAGTTTCATCCCTGTCTTGAAAATAATCAGACAGATGAGGAATTATTCCCATTTCAACAGTGCAGCAATGAGTAACTCTGGGGGAGACAGGCACTTTCATGGTTTGAGGCACGAGAGAAAAAATATTCCCCTTTCAATAAAGTGTTTAATTGTTCTCTTCTTTCAGTTGAGAGGTAATGTACTGTTGGCAGCACACAGTCCCTTTGTTCTGACAAGATCTATCACTTCTGGCTGTGGATGGATTTGTAGGGTGTGGTTTCTCGATCAGCCAGCATTAGCTAAGATGGCCTTTAAATGAAGGAAAGTCATTCACAGATGTCCAACCGTGGCGTGAGTTGGATAAACTTGTTGATCTACCTGCCAACCAGCCGCTGTGGTGGCGGCTGTGTTTGGGTCGGCAGCTCGCTGGTCCGGTTTGATGCAGGAGGGAGGGTGGCATCCCTGCTCCTGGTGGCAGCCTACAGCCAGGCTGGCACAGCTGCCGGCTTATAAAGCAGCAGCGTTTTGATGTGCGGTTACATTTAAGTGATCTGTATAAGTGATGTTAGGCATTACCTGAGTGTTTCTGGTCGGTGGCTAGCTGCTGAAACTCGACGTTTTCTGCCACATCGGCAGCTTTACTGACCCACGCCTACTCATGTGGCCATTCGTTCCCGTACATAAAAAGTCTTTTCTTCTTTGTAGGAAGGTGCCCATTGACCTGCTGCTGGAGCGTCACCATTGAGGTTACAACTAAAATCCACATAGAGACAAAATTCATTACAAGTTCTTGAAAAGTACTTAGTTTCAGCCTTTTGTGAATGCTTTCTCTGCTCTGCATGCCTTGTATCTTGGGTGGCCCGGTCCCAGGCAGTATCCTATATCTGCCAGTACTTAGCCTGTGACAAATATATTGGACAGGTATGTTTTTAAATACCAGAAGTTAACTGAGGTAAGCCTAGCTGTAATCCTTCAGGCAAAACTGAACTGGCTTGGAAGTTTATTTTACATGTGTCATTTTCCATTTTGCACAGTTTTCCTTAAAGCTCAGCTGGACCTTTACCTAAGCAGAAAGGAGCTGCTTTCTCTTTCCATTTCCATCGCAGAGCTCTGAAACTTTTCCACCATGCACAGCAGCTCACTGCCCTGGTGCGGCAATTCTGTGTAAGGGCTGGTGTCCAGCTGTGTGTGAACCCTGAAGGAAAACACCAGAAAGCTCTGGGAAAGACTCTACAAGAAACTGGGATGCCCCATCATAGGGACTTGGCTTGCTGCCGTGTTTCCAAAATAGGTTTTACAGTGGCCTCTCAGTTTTCAGAGTTAGATGTGAGGCTGCCTGTGAGCCAGGAGCGCTCCCAGTTTGCATGCACAACTTCTGTATCGCCTGCCAGAGGCTGTTGTCCTTGTCTGGCTTTTCCTTACCTGGCTTCAAGTAGAAAAGGAAAAGCTCAACATAATACCGTGCAATAGGGTGGAAAGGTCACCGCTGTGATTTTAATTCCAGGTGTGCAGTTCAGTGATGGCTCTGGGCAGCACAGAAGGCAAACTTTGTCTCTTATTGAAGGGGTAGGTCTCTTCAGGCTCATAAAAGCAGTGTTAACCAACACGCAAATCTTAGTGTTGCTCTGCAAAACCAGATGATGAGTTTAACCTTCTCTATACTTATGCAGCAAATCAATGAAATGAAGGATACCGCTTCACAATTTCTGGGGATTAATTAAAGAAAAGAGAGATACAGGCTCTTAAAATCTACACCAGAAGACGACCCTGCCAAGCCTGCAAGTGAAGTCTCTGGCTTCTTGGCTCTTGCATGTTCTGTTACTTAAAACATCACAAATAGTGGTGTAGTATGTTATAGGTTTCTGGTGGTCTCTAAGCTTGTTTACTGTCATACGTTGTGTTTGAACAGAAACAATGAAGGACTTAATCATCCCTAAAGAAATTCTGGACCTCAAACTGTGAATTATATTGGGTTTCAGAGCAGATGATAGGTCCTCTAACAAAAATCACGGTATCAGATGCCATATGAGCACATAACAACATTTTTTTGCCTCTGAGAGCTCGCAGTGCAGCTAGCTATGGTGGACAAAAGGGACTGAAATCATGAGCACCAGTTGACGGATGGAGAAACTGTAGCACCAAGGGAGTAATTTGTGGAGGGTCTCGTGGCCCCAGGGCATCAACAGAATGAAACAGGTCCTGAGGCTGCCCTGATGCCCGCTGCTCCTAAGCTACCGCAGCTTAACAGTGGACATATGTGAAGTGGCTTTCTACATTTAGATCACGTATTCCTTTTACTCAAGCTTTTGCACTGAATTATCCTACCTAGACCAGAAGCTGGCTTTAAGGCGTATATAAGAACAACATACCACGTGTCTGTAAAGTTTGGGAATTGTGTATAGCCGTGCAGGGGAAACCAAGCTGAGCTGGTCTGGCATGCTTCCCCTCATTTCTTGTGTGGTTTTTTACCGTATAGCTAGAGTTGGAGTGTAAGGTTGAGGCCACCAAAAAATATTTCTATAGTGTCATGGTATTTTCTTTTTTTATTCTGAAGAGACCTGTGTTTTGGCTGAAGTGACACTGAAGACAGGCTGCTTCTGGATTTGAACCTCTTCTGGTGCTAAAGCTGCAGCAGAGCTCTATGTCATGAAATCTAAGCTGTTTTTGCTTTCTATGATACTCAGACATACTAGACATGATCTGGTTGTGACAGTTGTGAATTATGAGGAAATTTAAGCAAAAGCTTAGGAGTTTTTGAGCGGTCTTCAGTGACAGTTCTGCGGGTCAACTGCAAACTATGGTTTCAAAGTAGTGCTTGATCATATATTCAGTCTGTAAAAGGCCTTTTCTGCACTAAAATCACCTGTAGGATCCCTAGTTACAACGATCTCGGTTTGGGATTGTATAATTTTCCCTGTCTTTTTTTTTTTTTTTTTTTTCATTCCTCCTTCCTTCTCCCCAGCTCCCAAACAAGCACATTCCTATAGCACTTGGAAATGCACCTCTAGCGAGGCAGGCTCTTCTCTTTGACAGTTTGATGTGGTGATGTGCCAACCCTGGATAGCTTGCAGTGCGTCCAGACACCACATCCCAGTGCTGTCGATCTAGCCATATTTATTAGCATTAAAATTTAATTTGAAGTAATGAAGTGGGAGGGGGAGTGCGTTACAGGGCAATTGCTTTTTTTTTTTTCCCTTTTTTTGATGTTGTGCCTGTTAAAGCTGTGTGCATTTGTCACAGTGGTTTCTTTCCTAAGTATTTCTATTTAAATCAGTGTTTTTAAAAATATACTTGTGTACTTGGTTTAGCTTTCATAATATGTATGTGAAAAAGGGAAAGAATGTGTACAAGGAGTGGTCTGTACATTGTACACTCTCTGCCTTACAGTTATTGCATCCTCTACAAAGAGGCTGTTTGGCTACAGCAGTGTTTTAATTTCATTTTTTAGGTTTTAGTTACACATTTCTGGAGTCTCCCTGACCACTTCTGTTACCTGATGGCGCCTATATGTCATCAAGTTTAGACAAGCAGTCTACCTGGACTTAGGCCCAGAGAAGCTGCTGTAACTGATGAACACGATCCGCTCTGCCTGGGAATCCAAGACCTGTAGTACTGCGTTTCCCAAGGGAATTGAAAGAAAACTGTGTTCAAGCCTTGCCCCCTGCTTTTTTTTTTTTCCTTTGTTGTTTTTATGTATTATTGCCTTATACTGATGGTTAGTGTACCTTACCAGGAGTAAAAGCTGGTATTAGTTTGTTGATAATTAGGAGAAAAGATTATTTTTAACCTAGACTGAAAACAGAAGCAGGGAAGAGCACAGGCAGCGACAGAAGTTACTTTGACATCTCTTGATTACTGCTTCCAAATAAAGTGACAAGTTATTAAACAAAATAACAAAAAGTGTTACAGCACTAGTGTTATCATGTTGGGGTTTTTTTACTATATTATAATTTTTATGCTTCCAAAGTTTAGTGGATGCAGTTGCATATTTTAATTTTGTTCTTGCATGTTTCTCTTTAATCTGTTTCATTCTGCTAGAAAAGCTGCACTATATAAATATTGTGTATTGTTTTGGCTGCAGAATATTATCGTGGTGGATTTTTTTTATTTAGAATATCTTTTTTGATTTTTTTTGATGATTGCAGAGTGAGTGTTTGTGTTCAGTGTAATTAAATTTAATTATATTTCCTCTATGTTTTATTTTTAGTTTGCTCTTATATGCCTTTATTTCCATCAGGAGTTCTAAATTTGCCTTTTTTTAAAAAAAAAAAAGCATGGACTTGGCAGTCAGACACAAGCCCCCTTTAAAGCAATGAAATAATTATCTTAAAATTCTTCTAAATGTGGGGAACATGTAGTTTCTGCTTAATGATCAAGAGCTGTTTCTTCATGTCATTTTGGATTGTGTGACCATGTTAGTTTTTTCTTTTGTAAGTTTAAAAAATTAAGATGGGGAAGAGTAATTAAAAACTGCGTGTTTCTTCCTATTGTAGCTTTTATGTCCAGGTCAACTGAACAGGCAGGCAGAACATGTGAATTCCTCTTTTAACTACATATATATTTGTCATTGTTCATTTATCTTTTACTGCTCATATTTACTTAACTAACATGTTATACCATTGCTTGTAGAGGTTTTTTTTTTAACTTGATATCTTAAGAAAAAGTGTGGAAATACTTACCTTGATCTATATCTTATTCTTCTGTTATTGTAAGTTTGTCTGACTGACTTGTTTTTCTAAACATGAGCTCTTTACCCTGGGAGGAACTACAGTGGCTGGAGAATGTGTAAAGTTCTGGGATCGCGAATGTGAAGACTGAACAGATAAGGATCCTCAGATTTACTTATTTAAATCTAGTGACTAACAAACGCCTGAAATAAAGATGTCACTACTGAAAATTCGTTATTCTTTTCCTCCCAGTAAGGGAATATAAGGTCTGCTGTAGCACAGCACGTGTATTGTGTTACAGTTCACATTTTCCAGGCTTCTTGTCTGCTCCAGGTTTGACATTCCTGGTATCGCTGAGGTTTAAAACAAAATAAGCATGAAAAAAAAAAAAATCATAATAGATCTTTTAAACCTCAAAAAGGTGAAAGTATAATCCTGTGGTATAATCACATTAACAATTTTTTTCCAGTCACCAGCAAGGGAGCAAGTTACTGTTCTTACTAGACAAAGTTCGTTCTAAGTTCTTGATGGTTAAAGAATGCCTGAGTAGTAAAGCTGAAGTTGTTTTCTTGCATTGTGGCCATACTTGGAGGCCTCAGTCTTCAAGTTTCTGTTGTCTGAATTATAGGAGTCTCCTGCCCCAGAGACTGTGCAACAGTTTGCGAAATAAATAAGGGAGCTTAATAAATAAGGCAGAGGCTTTTGCCAACACAGAGGCTTTCTCAGCTCACTGTGCAGTGGTGAATCAGTTTGAGAACCTACGTCATGAGTCTCACCTTGGTGTCTTGTGAACTTTCCACTTCCTCGGGCTGGTGGTCCCGGTGGGAGCTAGCAGTCCTTGGGAGCTTGTCTGTGTTTGGAAATGGGAGGCTCTCGTGCTAGTCTGCCATTGTTCTTCTTGCAGCAGGACAAGTTCTCCTAAGAGCTGTGTGGTTGAAGACAAGGCATGATATCAATACAGGACGGGGCTCAGGACCTTCACGGGACTAGGAGCCAGCAGCCAGGTATTTGGGGGCTGGTGGTGTGCATGGCCTTGGATAAGCCGTTGAACTTCCTGTGTCTTTCTACACCTAAAATGGAGATATTTATCTACCTTGCAGGTGCATTGGTTGAGATTAATGAGTTGTTTGTAAAGCACTTTGAAGATGAAAAGCACTATAAAAATGCTAAGTATTATTATGTATGAGCTCTTGAGTGCGTAATGGCTGTTTGCCTGCCAGTATTTAAAGCAATTTGTTGCACACTAAGTATGAAAGACACTGTATGAAGTCAAGTTCTAGTTTCCATTTGAGAAAAGTCACCCATATTTTGTGTTCAGCATTTCAGGTCACACCATTGGTCTTCAGTGTTATCTAGAGTGAGAACAGACTCTAGAAGACTTTTTAAGAGGAACCGTTTCAAAACTTTTAAAACCAGGTTATTATATAATGAGGGTTTCTTCTCAATCAGTCATTTCTTACCCTATCTATAAATCTTGGGGTTTGTTTGCCAAATTCCCAGATCTTCTGCCTTCTCCCATTTTGCCAAATGCATCTTCTGTCCCTTCTCACACTTCTGTCTGATCTGCCGTAACTTTTCTCTTCCCAACCTTTCCATCCATCTCCACAGCTGTTACCAAAGCTCCTGTTCTTTGTGCTGCTTCTGCTCAGTGGCTCTCGCCATGTTGCACATGTTTCCTCAGCCCTTCATCTACCCTTCCCGCACTTTGGTCATTCCTGCACCCAGGCTTCCCCTGCGCTCCTGCCCCGAGGAGTCTCCTGCCCCGGGTGCTCGCTGTCAGCCAGTGCTGCACAGTACAGTGTTCTTCTTCAGGATGCTTCTCCCATAAATGTCAGAGTAAACTGCCTGTCAGACGTGCAAAAACATCCACAGAAGGGGCAACGCTGCTCTGTGTTTGAAAGCAGACGTCCCTGTCCGTGACCTGTTGGTTCAGTGATCTTCAAGCTTTTTAAGCGTGGGTTTTTCTAAGCATCCTCCAGTGGTGATGTGGACTGCCATGTAGGGGGCTGAAACAAATTGATAATGAACTTGGTTTCTAAAAAAACAGTCTTTTCATGCTCTTTCAATGTGGCCATCAAATTCCCAGGCTTCCTCAAATCACAAGTTGAAAACAACTGTGTCTTGTTTGTTATGTATCAGCACTGTATAGACTGTCCAGCTTGGATAATAAAATACTCTCTTTGGCCCAATCTTGGTTTACTGCATCGGGTTAGAGATGTGAAAGAAACAAGTTTCCCATCTTAAATAGATTCATACTCATATATAATTACACAAGTGCAGTCCCCTTCACTTTATAAGGTTTGTCACATAACCAGAATAGTGCATGTTTTAATTTTAAGAGTAAATTGTGAGAGAGTAGGCATGAAAATTCATATACCGCAAAGTAAGGTCTTGTAGTTTATTGGATGCAATTTAGGCAGGAAAATATAGTATGTGGCTATGTTTATTATGACAAGAAGTGTCAGAATTTTCTATTTTGTCTTAGTTATTGCATTATCTTGCTATGTTTTTAAAAAGGTCTAGGAGAAATCATTTAAGGTAATATTTACAAGCTGAACTGTTCATTGGCAAAGGACTTCATCCATATCATAACTGGCTGTTCCTCGAAGGTAGTTGCTACAGATGTTCCTGTACAAGGGAAGTTTGAATTATTTTTTTATTATTATTCCTTTAAGGTAGTTCATATTTAAAACATTATTTGAGTGGAAAACAATCTGGAAGTGTTTTATGACATAGGAACAAAGTATGGAAAGTTTGTTTATTTGTTTTGTTAAATGACTTATTCCCTGGGGAGTTCTCCTTTTAGAGCTGTTGTCCTTTCCAAATCAGTAGATGTCTTTCCTTTTACTTCTCAGATTCTGAACAAAGAGGAAAATGTTGGAAACCAAGTGTTCAACAAACTGCCCTTCTGCATGGAAGCCTTAGAAAAGGGGAATAAAGGGCTCTTCAGAGCTCCTCAGAGGTCTTTTGGCAGGCGCACTCTGTAGTGTGCAGCCTGAGAAAACTTTCGTGAGTGTTTTTGAAAGTCGCGCTGTTCTCTTTCAAGTTTAGATGATAAATAACCAGCCACCCTAACCAGCTGTATAAAGTCTCCAACTTTCACACTTTAAAGATGTTTACCCTCAGGTATTTATGGTTTAAATACCTGTTTAAAGCTAGGTTTCAATTTTAGATGAAGCTCATTTTGAACCATGAAGGACTATTGCAGTAAAGAACACAATCTAAGTTTATACATTCATACTTACGGTCTATCAGATGTTCTCTAAGGGAACATGTACACTTCTCAGATTATCTGTTTCACGTTTAGTGGTACATAAACTTAAATTGGGTCCTGCCTTATCTATTTTTTAAATTATGGAAGTCAACAGATATGGCATAACATTGAAAGAAAATGGCAAAGAAATTGTTTGTTTCTCACATAAATTCCAGCTGTTGGGTCCCAGATTTTCAGACAGACAAAGGTGAAGATGGAGTTAGAAAAAAGCAAGAGTGAGCTCCTAACCTCCTTTCACAAGTTGTAAAAATGAGATGTTTTGTGTGATGGATGGTGCAGTCACAACAGATCTGCTTGTATGCTGCTTGGGTTCCTAACTCTTGACTGAGCTTGTAAACTCATCTAGAGTTGTTGAGGTCCTTCTCCACTGGAGGAAGTGGACAGTCATTTTGCAAAGACATCCTGGTTTGACACTGAGATGAGGGGTTTCCCACAGTTTGTGCAGGTCTGAGAATCAAGTCACACTCTTGCATTGTGGACAAAACAGTAGGTGGGGATGAGGCTTAATATCATTGCCATGTGCTTTCTGAACTAACACCTGTGAGGTGACTAAGCAGGTCTCACCTCTCCGACCTATTTCTGGTTGTTCTGCACTTATTATTATTAACATACTTCTTATGGCTCATGACAGAGACTTAAAGGAAAAGGGTGTTCTTTAAAGAAATAAAGTAGTGGGACTTGTCTGGGTTTATAAAGCTTTATTCATGCTCTGGCTCACCTTACTAATTCAGCAGAAGCTCAGCTCATCAGAAGAGTTCTCTTCTCGGAAAGCTTAAATCGGTTCCTCAAAAAGATCGAAGTGTACCAACAAGAATTACTTTGCTGGTATAGCTCCATCCCAGCGGTTTTCTGTGTGGTATCGTTACATTGCCTAAGAGTTTTGGGTTGTAGAGTACTCTTCTTAACTAATGCCTGTTTTCTGGCAAAACTTTAGTTGCAGAGCAACCCAGACTGCAGGAGAAGTGGCTGTTTTCTAAAACCTGCTTGATAAAGACAGTTTTGCTTTTGTTCATTTGGGGTCTGTTTTGTCCAAATAACTCTTTTGTAAAAACTGTTTCACAAAATCAGGTGTAGAATAAGGTAGCTGGTAGACAAACTTCTGCAGCTTTTGCTGCAGCAGTATCCCCAGCTGTGGGAACTAGCTGGAGGATGCAAACCTTATGGTGGGAGGTTGGCAGGTGGAAGCTCAGCTAGCTGAAAATAATCTGCTGGGATAGCTGGGTTTCTTTCCTCTCCCCTCTGGAATTTACAGTCACGTCACTTTGCAGTAGGCCATGTGGGTGGATTGAAATGGACTTCACGTTTTCCATGATTAAAATACGCAGCAGGTTGCTTAGCACATAATTGACTGAATTTGGTGGTTTGGGAATGACTTTAGAGTCAAAAGGATTTGAGAGCTCCTCCTGTACATGTCTTAGCTATGGTTTTGTTAATACACATAACTCCTGTTATCACATCTTTCACATATCTTAATGCCAAAGCTTCTCACTCACAATTTACCCAGGTGTTGGACCAAAGTCTTCCAAGAGACAGACCAAAGATACGAAGTTGAGTGCAGAAGGTGCCTGGTTCTGTGGCTGGGCTTCTGCAGAAAGTTCTGGGAGCACCAGCGCTTACTCCAGAGTTGAGGCTTTTATACTCTCCCTGTTCAGCTCTATTTTATAATTCTCAGAATAATTTATGGTGCATCATGAATCACATCTGGATAGAGGCTTACTGAACAACTTCATTGACGTGATTTTTTAATTAGAGAAATAGTGCCTTTGCAGCTGAAATCACCAGAAAAATCGAGACATTTCCCCACCATGCAGATCTGCAGGTTTGGTAAAGCACTATCAAGATGGGTCTGCACTATCATCTGATTTACCAGAGGCTGCCAGGATCACTGGCCTTTCTTAGTAGCACTGCTGTGTACTCCTTGGCACGTGCACGGCTTTACTGCTAGCCCATTTTTTATTTGTTTTTTCAGTCCTCCTCATGAGAAATGCAATATGTGCCCGTGTCTTGCATGACATGCAGACAGCTATGCAGCCTTCTCTTCCACTTAGAAGTAAAAATGCCCCTTTTTTATATCAAATAGAATGGGAAGCCTTTGCCAAAAAAAATTAAAAAATGCAATTAGTATCTTTAAAAATTTTGCATCTCGTGTTAGTTCTGCCTCCAGAGCTCTTTCTGTCTAACCAAAGCACCAAATAAATAAATACTTAAGTGAGCTGTATTCTGGTTGAAACTTTTCCTCCCTTGCAAGCAGCTGGCTCCCGTCAGAGCAAATGGGAGATCCAGCTGTGGGCTCAGGTTGCTGCCCACACAGGTCTGTCTCTCCAGTGTGCAATACTATTGCTAATCTGTATATTTAAACCACAAACCTGTAACAACAATAACAACAAAAGAGAATTGAGGTGGATGTTTGACAAATGATGCAAGACAATCTACAAGTTCTGAGTTGAGTTTGCAGATTGGTTAAGTGGGATGTCCCCATGGAAAATTTCATGGATTACTGCCCGGCTTTGCGGACAAGGTAGCTAAGCGTGCTCTGAAGAAATGCCTGTCATATTTAGCTGGCAAGATAGATTATCTTCATATTGTGGAAAGCAAAACATTTATTGCTCCTTATAGATTTACTATCTATGCAGAAAAGAGCTGTGTAAACCCTTTTCAATCTAGAAGAAGGAGTTGGAGACCTAATTTATTGGGAAGACCCTTTGCTTACTCTATCTATCCTAGAATATCAGACGGTAGAGTAGTCCAATGAACTGTACAAAGTGAGTGAATAGCCTGGTGAAGATAGTTCAGAAATTAAGTATTCTATTGTTTTTTTTAAGTTGGCCTGTGTGCGGAGTGGCTGTCATGGTCTTTGCTGTACCCATCCTTGGAGCACTGTATGCATCAGAGAGGTGTTATGGGGGTGACTGACACCTGTAAAGTGTGCGTCAGGAGAAGTGACTGGGAGCGAGGCCAAGGTTCGGAGGTGAGAGGCACTGCCTAAAGTGCAACTGGACTGCATGATTCTCTCCCTAGGAATTAAGCAGCTGCGGTGATTTGTGATTTATTGTCTTTGTTTCAACAAGATGAGTGCTGCTTGCAGTTGCTCCAGGAAATTTCCTGTAGCAGTAGCTGGGATGTTGACCATGGGGCATGGGGCAGTGGAGAAACCCACAGGTCCTTCCTTACTGTTCTGGGCTCCCAGCTAGCTCTTGGGATCCAAAGCGTGCCAGATACTGACCTGCACGTGGGTTGTCACACCATGAAATACACTGACCTCTCCTCCATGTTTCCAACACCTAGAAAAGGTTATGGCAAAGACTGAAGCTTAGTCATCATAGTGGTGGTTATTTAATTTACTGTAAGTCAGCCAGCAGGTCAGTGCCCACGGATGCGTTAGCTCTTTGCACTGAACTGTTCCGGCATCCAGTTAAGGTGCCTGCTGTGCCCACATGTTTATTAAGTACTGGTGAAACACTTGTCCAGGGCATGAGTGTTGCAAATGAAGTCTTGTGAGGTCTGAACGGTTGGAAACCTCCTACTTTGACATATGTTGATTAGTTTACTTTAAAAGCTGAAGCTCCGTTCTTACCCCCCTTAATTTACATCTGTGAATTGGAAAAGGAAGTACAGTGAAGGCTGTCAGAGAAAGCCAGTGGCCAGTGCCCAAGCCATATTATAGGGTTTCATATCTCAAAGCCGGTAATTTGAGATTCTGGTGGCGAGTGGCCAGTATAGCTTCTGGAGAAGAGATGTTATGAGTGCTATATCACTGACACCTATTTAGCAAATAACAGCTACTTTTGACAGTAACCAAACCCAATTTCGAGGGTTTAAGTTTGTTACTAGAAAATAAACTGAAGTATCAATGGCTGTGCTGATATCAGTGTGTCTGAATAAGGATGGATGTGGAGAATGGTCACTGGTAAAGCTTAACCATCCATCGCTGGATGTCCAGTAGTAATAAGGGAGGAGGTAAGGAGTCCCGCCGCCCGCCCGCCTGTTGCCTCGCAGCCCGTCTCCAAGAAGCTCAAACCTCCCCTCTCTTGTCCAGCAGGATTTGCCCCGTGGTATGAACACTATGGGGTTTTCTCAGGCAAGCTCTGCCAGCCCTGCTACACCATAGAATCATCAAACGTGTCACCTCTTTGTAGCGATCTTGTGCCATGGCAGTACTTTGGTGTTTGTGGCAATCTAGATCACTTCTTTTCTTTTTTTTTTAATCCTAATAATATATTTATTGGATAAATGAGTCTGAATGTTTGCTACCTGATCAACCTGTTACTTTCTGCCTGTGTTGTACTTAAGTTCTTTCCCTTTAGCGTTTACTATAACAGCTTCCCTTTCCATAGCAGTGCTGCGTTATTTATAAATTACCATTTTATTTGCAATATGCCATATATGAAATGGGCCATAGATGATGGTTATGTGGCTTGAGAATAGAGCCCTTAATTTGATGTGTTTTATAAACAATTGGCAATAAATGGCCTGATCCAGTGTCCTTTGACTTTAGTGGGAGTTTTCTGACAAGTGTATTGATGCAAGATCAGCCTGGCTGCCAGTGCAGCGTCAGCGGGCAGCACGCTTTTGCATTCAGCGCAGTTGCGTGTCCCCGTGCCAAGAACGAATTTTGCCGATTCAAATTTGCTCAGTTTGTCAACACACAGCTCCCATTGAACTTGGCGGTACGAGAATCATTCTTGGCACGGGGCCGCCGGCAGCCCGGGGAGCTCTGCTGGCACCGGCCGCAGCAGGAGCTGCGCACCAGCGCGAGGAGCAGCGCCGAGCCTTGGCTCCCCGCTTTGCGAGGCTCCCGTCTCCTGTGGCAAGTGTTTGCTGCTGCTGGACTAGTGGGAAGAGTCGGTGATAAAAAGAGATTGTCTAGGTTAGTTTTCAAGGCGCCTTTTTTTTTTTTTTTTGTAGCTGTCTGGATGATTAATGTGAATAGGAAAATACTGTTGACCCATTTAAATCATGTTAGACGACATCCATTGCTCATCTGCATAATGAAATACACACTGAACATTACAGCCTAAGTATAAGAGCCAGTGAACTACAAAAATAATATTTTACTCATTTAGATTATGAAGTAAAATATAGGACATTAGTACTAATCATAGTATTAAATTTTAAGCCATGCAAATTGTAATTGTCAGTGAAAAAGAACTATAAGTTGAGAAGGCTATTAGCATTCCAGCTTTAACAGTTAATTTGAGTAATCTTTTTTTTTTTGCTAGTGCGCAGCTTGGAAAAGTCTACATGTGAAACATTTAATGTTAAGTGCAGGAGTGTTTGTTTCATATCATTATTTGATTTCAATCATTGAAGAAATGTTAGAAATATTAATTTTCAATATTAAAATGTATTAACATTTTATATTAAAAAGAATAAACTGTAATCTTTACTTGGATAAAATCAAATCTAAAAGGCAAATTACTACTAACCAAGAGATGAAATAATTTTAAGCATTTATTTAAGTACCAAAGCAAAACCCAAAGCCTTTAAAAATATGGATTTTGTCAAATAGAAACATCATTTTCAGCATTTTAAACTAAATGCAAATTTTAAAGTACTGAATTTAGGCTGTCAGGTTTCTATGGTTACCTACCTTTCCAGCAGTTTGGTGAGATGTGTAAATAGGCCTCCGAGTCACTTGTAATTATTTGTTTTTTGTTTGTTATAGTTGTAATTCTGTGTTCAGTTTGAATCTAATATAGTTCACACCACATGCTTTGGTTTATGTATATCTTAGTGCGTATGATTGACAGTGATTGAGCATTTCTTATGGAGTGCTTGTTTTTTTTGTCATAAGTGATGTATGTTGGTACTTCTGAAAATGTAAACAACTTCTTCCTGTATCACTGTTTGATAAACAGGGATTTTTATGATAAGAAAGAGGTCTTTGTAAATGTTAAGCAAGGAGGTAAGTGAAAGGTATTTAAGAAAAAAATAATTAAACCATCTCCCAAACATTGTGCCATACTCTTCCAAATTCAATCCATAATCCTATCATAATTCATTCAGTGACCCAAACATCACATATTTATGAATAAGCTTCCGAGTTACACATTAATAGCACATATTTATGAATAAACTTCCAAGTTGTGCATTAATAGCACATACTAATGACTGACAGGTTTAAAAATAAATGTTTTAATAAGGATGCTACAAGTTATCTGCAGGAAGCTCTTGGTTGGAACATCTTCCTTGTGCAGATCATCTTATTGAAAAAAAAAACCTAAGAGCTTATTTCCAGCACAACCACTACAGTAGTTCTGTAGAAACACCTCTAAGCTCTTACACCTCTGTGCTCATATATTTTGATGCCCAGGTTATAAGATGTAATTCACCAACCTTGCACTCTTCACTCTAGTGAAGGAAACATACATGTTTCCTCAGTAAAGACTCACTGTCCTAATATAACTTCTGTTTTCATGTGAAAACAGGACAATACAAGTAATTAACAACATTTAATACAAGGCAAGAAACACTGCTAGCTGTCATTTTTCCAAATGAGTAGTATTGTAATCTTATTTAATAAAATAAGGTATTAATCCCAAAACTGCTAGAAGCATACACTTCTTTTTTAATTTTGAGATAAGGCTGGCTTACAATTCAGAAATCATCTTGTATCCTTAGAGATTCGGCTGCAGGTGTATTGAAAATAATTATTGCAATGGGTCTTGTATATTGTGCAGGGAAAAGACTCCTGATTGCCTGTTCTCCTCTTGTGTCTCAAGCTACACAGAAAATCCTGATACGATGTTCAGGAGCTCTCCTAAATTTTCTATTCAAAGATTACTCGTATTTCAGCAGCCTTGCTCACCTACTGAAAGGGTTTTCTGTGGGAAACGTTTTTTTTTTTGTGGTGATTCAGGCATATTTTTTCCACTTCAGGTGGAAATTTAAGAGGTTAAAGTGGGATTTATTTTTAACATTTAATACCGTATCAGGCATGTATACAGGACATAAACATGCCAGTTGAAAAACAGTTGTTTCACGGAGCACCTGAAAAGATTTTATCCCAGTAGGATTCAATGAATGTAAAAGCTGTGGGTGGGTGCATATTAACAACAAGATTCAGTATTGTGCATGTGTGTGAGGACTATTTGAATAGCTTATTATTTTAATCTGAAACAACTGCTATTTTTTAAACTGAGTAACTTGTTCCAACAGTTGTTATTTCCCTCAGAATCAAAATAATGAATACAATAACCAATCTTTCAAGAGAAAGTAATTCCTCTGATCTTTTAAAAAAAACTAAAGACAGATAGAAAGTCATTGAAAGATGTATTTAAATATGCAAACCTGAGAAGGTATGTTTCTTGTTCTAATTTATTCACTTTATGATAATTAATTTACTCAATATAGGAATGCAGTAACATAAGAGGAATGTTTCTCCTGCTAGTCATAGAAGTTGAAACTTGCCAGATGCTGTGATCTGGAGCCTAAATTCCCCTGATATTAACTGTGTGTGAAACTCCTAATATTGCTTTGTCCAGCTTTTGTACCTAACTTGTTTCATTTTGCTGTGATATGGCTTTAGGCAACACTTTCTTTTTTATTTTCTGCTTGTGTTATTCTATCGGAGAGAAAAAATGTAGTAGAAATAACACTAGGATGGAAGGCTCTATTGGAGAACTGCAATGCCCTGTTCCCAAAGTTAAGCCTCTGCAGCCCACTCCCATTTTCTGTAATAGACAATTAATTTCCTTTGGTATATGAACAAATATAATTCAGATATAGTTAGATTGTACTCTGTACTTTTTACATCCTATAATAAAATGGGAAAGTACTGTTCAATGATACCAGACTTTTACTCAGTGAATTTATTTCTTATACTGGCTTGGTGTGACTCTGTGTGTATATATCTCTCTCTCTACAACTGCTCAATGGGTCGAAGGGTTTTTTAAGGATATAAAATTAATTTTTCCTTTTCTGCTTGTTTGTTAAAGTTGCACTGTTGGTTGCTGCTGATAAAAGGTGGCATGGAGCCAGCTTCCTGAAGGAGCTATGGGGAGGGTCATGGCTTGTCATGACCTGGGCACCGTGACTTGAATGTTGTTATTATTGGGATGAAGTACCCTTAGGCTGTCATCCTTCCTGTAAATAGAAGAGGTTCTGATTCTCTGTGGTTTCCCAGTTTACCAACTTGTAGAACAGCTATTTTGTTGGCCCCAAGTTTGACTGAATAATGAATTATAAGAACGGCACTACTGCAGAAGGCACTGATTCATCATTTTAGTGTGCTGGTCTAGACTAAGGCGTAATAAGTAAAGCCAAACAAGAATGTATTTCCATATAGTTTATAAATTTACACCCAATTAAAAAACTCATTTATATTGGCATATGACAAACAAATTGCCTGGTGCCGCTCTCTGTGAAGTAAGGGCGAAATTGTAATTAGCAAGGAGCATAGCTGGTCCTGAGGGCCAATTTTGACATTTTTCAGTGTCATGGCGGAGTCCCAGTGGGGTCACAGAGGGGCTGACTCTGCTCCCTTGGAGGCGGTTGGCGTTTGGCCATTGCTTTGCTTTATTGCCTCTTATGAGAGTAACAAGAACAGCAATTCTGTTAATGCCTTTATTAACTAAACAACTTCTGTCGTTAATTTCCAGATAATTTCAATAATTAAATGAAACAATGCCAATTAGAATATAACGTTTGCAAGATACTGGCCTGTGTTTCGGTTTATCAGGCTACAGTCATAAGCATGCCGTTGTTGAGGTTTTCACCAATGTGTTGCTGTTACAACCGAAGTCACATCTATCCTGATGAATATTTCATTTCCCCAATCACGCTATTAAAAACAGAGTGTTTTTACCCTTTCATTTCTGTTTTCTCTTTTCCAGTACCATCATGACAGCTGTGGCTGCGTCCTGTTTACAAATTGCTGCTAGTCGCATTTTCAGTAGTCCTTGTGGGTTTTCCTTTCCCCTAATATGGGCAATTAGGAGGAAATATTTCTCACAAGCATGGACTTGCTCTTCTTGTAATGACATAGCCCTGCAATCCAGGAAACAGTGCTGCATGGTGTCCATGTCCACTATTTCCTGATGTGGGAAAAACGTGTGGAAAGCATCTGGAGAGGAGGAGACCCCCTTTACCAGCTTGTTTCCTGTAAGC
The DNA here is from genome assembly GCF_000708025.1 of Charadrius vociferus. Lineage (NCBI taxonomy): Eukaryota > Metazoa > Chordata > Aves > Charadriiformes > Charadriidae > Charadrius > Charadrius vociferus. The sequence continues at coordinate 2,851,464 of NW_009646928.1, read as the reverse complement.
GAAATTGGAAGACCTTGTCTGTGCAAATAGATTTCAAAATAGAGTCTGCCCTTTGACTGTCTCCATAATTACACAGCGCTCTCTGTATTTTATTTGGCTGCCAGAGCAGTTAACCCCTGGAAGTAAGGGGCTGATGATGGCGTGACCAGCACGGGTATGCAGACATGACCATGTGAATACACTCTTGTTTGGAGAAGCCTGTCGTTAAGACCTCGTTACAATATACTTTTACCAAATTTAAAAATTATTACGTGTTGGGTTATGTTGATTACGATATGTTATATCCTTAATGTACAGAAAAGGCGGAGATATTACTTGCAAAAAAGGAAAAAAAAGAAACAAAAAAAGTTCTTTCGTGGCTTTGATGTAATCAACATCTGTCAACAGAATGAATTTGCTTTTGTTTAATTTCAAGAGCTCTTGTTCTTCTACTTTGCCCAATCAGTTTCAACTTCTGCCTGAGGCATTTCCTTATGTTGTTCTTTTTTTTTCTTCCTTTTTTTTTTTTTTAATAGCAAATGCACAGGTTATTGCTTGTGAAATGTGAGCTGCTCTTCTGCTACACAGGTTACACAGAGCTGGAGAGAACCTTTAATCTTTCCCATCCTATTTTTGAAGCTTGGACGTACCTTTGCAACACAGGGATTATAAAGTCAGTGTTTTATTAGACAGTTAGAATTACAATTACAAGTAAAGATCTTTCAAACCCCAACCATTATTTCATATTGAAAAATGGGAACATTTGGTAATTGACAGTAAAAAGCTATATATTCTTACCTAGCTGCGTTGGTTGGATTCCACATATTATTACCCATTGTGATTTTTAATACTCCACTTTAAACTTTATTCCTCTGAAGTTTCAACAAAATGAGTATTTTCATGTGAAGCAAAATTATGATATAATATTAAAATTACTTGAGAGCCAGATTAAAGTTTTCTAGTGTTTTACCCTCAAGAAAATCTCCACAGTCATTCTTTATTTCAGTTAAAAAAAAAAAAAAAGTTTAAATCACGTATTTTAAAAAGAACATTTTGAACAATGCTTTTGATGTTGTTAATTGTTCATATATATTAAGTAAGATTTACTTTATCAAGATGAAGTTGATTTTATTTCCTGAATGGGTTGGCCGTTAATTCGTGTAATCTTAAATAATTTTGGTACTTAATTCTGTTGATATTATGACTGAATTATTTTAAGATCTGTTAATTTTATTTCTTGGCTTGTTTAACATGTACCCTTGTATTTATTGTAGCTTAGAACTGTCATGAAGTTTATCCTTTGGTAACATTTTTGCTAATTAATTGGAAATGTTAAGTCTTTCATAAATTAATACCTAAAAAAATGGTTGTTAACAATCACATTTGATGAATCATGTAGATGAGCAGGTTTTTGCACGGCTACCCCACACCTCATTCATTGAAAACATAGCTGATATATTGCTGTAACTGCTAAACAAGAAGCATTAGAAAAGGGCTTGTGTGAGAGTTCATTTCCAACATCTCCCTTTAAAAATACTTCTTGACCAGAGGAAAATCACATTTAAATGACTAAAATCAACTTAATTAAGGGTCATTAATAGAGATACACATAAAAAACTCTCTACTCTGTGAGTGAAATGGGAGCATTTCATTATATAGTGTAGCATGCACGAACAGATAACAATTAAAATAGACCTAGAGTAAAAGGCTAATAAATATAGGGCACATTGTGCTGCAAAATCAGTCACTTAAAATGCTCCCACCTATCATCATACTTGAATTCTGTATTCAGCCCCTTTGGCTGACTCGTTTAAAAGAAAATGTAATTTCCGCACAAGATAAATTCATCTGGTAATTCACAAAAGCTCACAGTGCATATTTACATTATTAATACAAATTAAGGTCTGGAAGGTATGCTGAGGAATCCAGCAGCTCCGGCAGGACATGCATGCATACAGATTGCACAGTGTGATCCACTGTCGAGTCAGAGGAGCAGTTGTCTGTAATTTTCTGTGCTCGGCACATCGGATCTGCTGATGCGATTCAGGAACGCTGGTAATAATTCTCCTTATTGCAGCTGATACAGTAAATATGCTGTTATTCGTGGCAAGTGACGCAGCCGTGCTGTTGGGGGGGGAGAGAAGAAACGCATAAAGGGTCAACTTTGCATCCTGGCTGTGCTGGTGTTTTACCAGGCTGCCCTGCTTCAAACGCTGGGCTCTCTCCGACGGCTGCAGTTTCCACTGGAAGCTGCACAAACCCCGCATTTATGAACTATCTTACAGTAATTAATATACACAGAAGGCTTAACAAAAAGGATGTACTTGAGTGCCGGTGTTGTGAAAGTAAATAAGGCACTGAGAGAAGCTTTGATAGGTGTAAGGGATGGGGAGGAGGGAATATCTGAGCCAGACTTGGAGAATACAGCCAGTTGTTCCTGTCTGCGGTGATTGATGATGTTGCTATATTGAATTAGCTGTGAATATGGGAGCTTAAAAAATAAAAGGAGCTGGGGAGACATTAGGAAAGGCCTTCTTAAGGAAGGAAGTGTGTGGATGGAGTCCAGATTTTCATTATAAAACAGTAACTTCATTATATTTTAATGCCATTTTATTTCATTTTATTTTTACTTTGTAGGAGAATGTTTTCTGCTATGATTTTTTATGTTTCAAGTAAAGGTTTAGTTGTCCTGTGTTTGTAATCCTTGTGACGTATTTTAGGAGTTGTATTATACTATGGTGATATTTATTTGGTTGTTGCATTTCACCTGCTGAAGTAGTAGATATTTTTGTATGCGTCTGGTTTATAATGAGTAGTTAGTAGAATAACAACAGACTACAGTATCTTATTATCCTGTTATCTTGTGACAACACTTACAGTGTATCTTTGGGAGAATAGAGGTAAAAATTTTATTCCAAATAAAAAGGTATCCCTCCTGAATGTGGGATAGTCAGTAGGCATGCACCCATGAATATAAACTGGTTGGTTGAATGTTTTTAAGTGTGTGTATTTGGGACGTTTGGAGTTTTATTGTCAAATAATTGACAAGCACACTTGCACCTTTTCTTCCCCGATTCAACTTTTACACAGTAGACTGGGTGCCTGGGCAGCATGCCGTGCGTCAAGGAGAGCATTGTAAATGCACGTTCACATACTGATGTCCACGTGGACTTTAGCTGACCACATCAGTGAGTGTGGGTTTTTAATATATTTGTAATACTTTCAGCTCTGGTAAGAGCCAGGCGCTTCCACTGCACTCTGTGAAAGAGCTACCTTAGCTTATGCTGGAGGACTCATTGCTGCTTCTGATGGCCCAGAAGTTGCTGTCTCATCAAATTCTATGCTTCCAGCTTGCAGAAATGGGTGCGCACTGACCAGTGAGTTTGTAGGATGCTTTGGGCTCTTTGCATGCACGTCTACCTTGTGCAGGTTAGATATCCCAGATTATTTTTTTTTTTAATTGGACAATGATTTTTTTTCTTGTGAAGAAAACCCTAGGAAAGCAGTAGATGATGAGGCCGTTGATTAAGTAATTAAAACACCACCAAACCAATCTGCCTCTGGGCAGCTCCACTTCCATGGAGACACTTGAAGCAACCAACTTCCATTGGGGTACCTAGGTTATACTGAGAGCTTGATCTGAGCCTCGCTCTCCAACTCTGCCTTATTACTAATAAATAATTTTTTTAATGGTAAAAATTTGCTGGCATTGAGTAAAAGTCTGTACAACCTTTCAGGTCTTACACGAATTCAGATGTTGGTAACTAAATGTAGCACTGATCAGTGTGCAAGGAGACAGTCAGGAACATTTCTACAGCAAACCCCATGCAACTCTTTCACTCATTCTGGGTTTTGGGGCTCCAAAAAAGTTGCGTAACTCAGATCTCCTGTATATCATGGAGTGCTGTAAAAGCTAAGTGTGCATGTAGAAGGATAATTTCTGCATCTGGATGTGATAAATGCATCTAAAGGAAAGGAAAGATACAACAAGATAAAAACATACAAGATAAGGAAGAAATTTTTCTTCAAAAAGGCATTTTTACATAATTACAAAATATGCAGTAGATTAATTTCTTGATTTCCGTGATATAAAAATGTTTAGTTACTTCTGTTTAAACGAATACACTTTCTTTTTACTAAAGAGTAATTCATATGTTACTTGCCACAAAAGATTGCTCTTGTGTTTGTATACATGTGACATTTTTCAGAAGCAGATTAATTATTATGTGAAACTTATGTTTCAAAAAACCCACTGTTTAGATTGTAGAATGTTTGAGTAATGGAAATGTGCACTAAGTGTAATTGTAGTTTAATTGGTCAATGTCAATAATCCTTTTGAATTTAGTATATTTTGCAGTTTTGATGCCAACATGTTTTTTTGTGATGCATTATTTTGGTATTGATGTCTCTGACAACTTTTGGGCCTTAATGCCCCCTTTTTTTTTTTTTTTCTTTTTTGGAGGACTGCAAGATGTGTCATTGCATGACCACTAAGTTTGGGCAATGAGTACTCTAATGAACTTTTGTCTCAAATTCCCTCGTGAATTAAATGGAAATCTGATTTGAATATTCCAAGTCAGTTACAAATTTTAATCCCTTCAATTGCTTTGGCCAAGATGAAAAATATCTCTTGAAGTTTTTTCTGTTGCCTTTCTAGACAGGACAAATTGAATCCCGTTCCTTGTATCTTGGCGCAAATGACAAGAGCAACATTAACTTGGTTATACTCAAATCTGTGACCAATTCTGAAAAAATACAGGTGAAAATATTGTCTGAAATCAACATTAAATATTTTTTTTCTCCTCTTTTCTTGCTGTTGTCCCTTATTTACCATTTCCCCAAGCCTTGAACAGTGCAGCTTCTAGCCATGCAAATTACTACAAGCAGGAGCTGGTTGGAGCATCACTCCTGGCTGTAAACTTTGGGGAATCTACCCATGCTACTTTTTAATGCATCAAATCAAAACACCTGGTATTTTATAAAGCTTCCAAGTATTGTTTGGGGAGGCTTTTTGTTCTCATTGCTTCTCAGTGTTAATGCTCTTTCTTTAACGGTACAAGGTTTGAACAATTTGACTGTCTTTGGCTACTACATGAGTTCTGTGGTTTGTTTTACATGATGCCCTTCTTTTTGCATACTTTTCATTTTGTAATGTGGTAGTAAAAAAAAAAGGTTAACCATTTTTAACTTATCTGTTAACAGGTTCTGTGACTGGCTGCCACATAATCTTTTCTTTGTGCAATCGTATCTACCTGCACAGGCAGTCAAGCAATCAACAGCGAAGATGCTTCTTTTTTCAGGGACAAAGAAATACTGCTTATAGTATAGTCTGGCCAGCCATGGTTTCTCCAGCTCACCCAGTTCCTAAGGTACTGCAATTTCTATTATCTAATCTGTTCTTCAGTCAATATAGAGTTCGACTGCAGGCACGATCAAGTGTATTCGTTGTTTGACAGCTGGGGGTTTGGATCACCGTCCTGTTGCTTGGTCTGGTGTTTGAAATAGGAGCACTGGGGAGAGAAGTTTTCCGCTGCCTACCATGTTAAACACAGTGGCGTATCTAGCTATTAGGGAGATTAAACCTGGGGCTTGTTCAGTTATGGTAGTATAAACGTGGAATATTATAATCATCTGTCAACACTTCACACTTCTGGGTCCAGATTCTCTTTTTGGACAATTATAGACAGTCCTACCAAAAGTCAGTAGGAATCATTCATGATCATCTGAGTCCTGTTCTGTATAAATCTCTAGCAGGCTGATTATAAAAATGTTTATATTTTGCTGAAGGTTTTGCTAATTGGTTGTGTCAGATTTAGGAAGAGAACATACAATACCTGCTGGTAGCTGCCCCACAAATCCACTGCAAGTTCTAAACTCATCTTTACTGTGTCTGAGTATTTTTTTTCTTGCAACATATACTTTCATTTTATTTACTTTAGAGCCAAAAGTAACTTTTTCGTGCAATTTTAACATGTGTTCCACTTCTGGTTTCTTTTTTTTTTCCTTTTCTCTTTTTTTTGTGTTTGATTACAGGGTGCAGATTAACTGTTTAGTATATTTCCCTTAGCCAAAAGAAAACGGAAGTACCCTTACTAAACAGTGCTTTTCAGGCTGTGTATTAGTACTTTTTTAAATTACACTTTTCATTTTATTATAGAATTCTCATGCAACTGCAAAATATAGAATATTTCCATGGGCCAGAAATACTAAAAAGTTGTTAGATAGGAAAGCAGATAAGGATGCTGGATACAGAACTTACACCTAAGAGGCCGTGGAAGCTCTGTGTGCAGGGAGAACATAAGGTTACATGCTTTATATATTTTCAAAGGTTTAAAAGTTGTAGAACTTACAAACTCTTTTTCCTGTATTTAGATGCTTCTTTTAGGATAAAGAGGGAGAAATATATTGTCATACTGAAGAGCAGTCATCACAGATCGGAGTTCTCAGGCTCTCTGAAAATCAGTCCAATTCTTTAACTCTGAAAACTTGAGGGCAGTTATTACTTTAAACAGAGTATGCCAGAAATCACATTGAAGTAACATGTTTTTTTTTTCAAGATCTTGGTGTGAAACTGCATGCATAGACATTTCTATGTACACTGCTTTGGGCTTCTCCCTTAACAGATCTTACAGGTCAGCAGGGTCAGGTCTCAACAGGTACTAGGTAAGTGCCCTCCAAGGGGAAAGCGAGGGTGCTGCTAGGTATGGAGTTGCTAATCCAGCAAATGGTGGGGTTTTTTTCCAAATTAAGTCCCAAAATACTGCAGTAGGATGTTGTTAGGATTGATATGCCATTAATTTGAATGAAATATAAATCTGAAATTCTGTTGACGTAAGTCCACTGAAGATAGTTTCACTTTTTATCAGAGTAGAAACAAAATACCCATAGGAGTAACAATAGTGTTCTTATTTAAAGTTAGAGCTAATTGGTTGTCCCGTTCTTCTTTACTCCTACACCCTGCTGTTGTATGGCTTTGCTGTATACAGCCCAAGTGACCACTTTTGTTTTCTGCCTGCCAGCTTCATTCTGTATTTTGGGAAGTCAGTGCAAAACGCACCCTGTGGCCGGCGTGGCAGAGAATCAGCCCGGCTGTGGTGGGTGAAGGGACTCTTCCCCAGCCAGTGAAATATTCCAGGACCCTCCAAGAGAAAGTGCCTTTCCTTCTCTGTGCAAGATGCTACACGTGTCATGAAATTGGTGTGGATTTAAAAAAAATCAGAAATAAAATTTCACCTCTATATGAGGGCTGAGAACTTTATGTGTGGAAAAAATGAAGTTTATTACACTTGCCTTGACACAGCAAATTGAGATACCCTTGCATAGTGTTGTAGGTGGACAAATTTGGGGACAGCACAGGAACTAGATTAATAAATAAAAACCTCTAAATTAAAATAAGTTACATCCTAAGGTTCTTAGTCAAAAAGCAATCTCATGGAAGTTAACAGGAGTTTTGTTTGAACAAGAAACTAAGGATTTGATCAGTTTTATTTTTGAGCCTAATTCTCTATGTTTGTCCCGTCAGTTCCAGTGCCTTTTGTAGAAAATGTGCCTCTTTGCAAAATAAAATTAAGACTTTTTAAGTCCCTTTCTCACAGTTTCAACACTTACGACTGTCTGTGCTGGAAGTCGGCTGCAGTATCTGGGGTTTCAGCACTGGAAGGCTAACAGACTGTGTAAGTCAGTAGTAACAGGCAATGTTAAGTTCAAAAGGGCAGTGGAAGAAATACTGAGGCAGCCTTGAGGGTTTGCCCTGATGGCTTAGGAAGGTCGATACTACGACAGAAAGGGCAAGCTGCCATGAAGCAGGAGGCAGTATCTGAGAAAATGATCCCATTGTCATGCTCAGTTTTCTGATCTTCATTTTCAATCCTTTTTCTCCAAGCATATAAAGAAGCCAGACTATGTGACGACAGGCATTGTACCAGACTGGGGAGACGACATAGAAATTAAGAACGAAGATCAGATTCAAGGGCTTCGTCAAGCTTGTCAATTGGCTCGTCACGTCCTGCTTCTGGCTGGAAAGGGCTTAAAGGTAACTATTACAGAAGTCACGTAACAGCTTGGATGTCTTTTATGCTTTAACATACTTGGGGTTTGTTTCTACTTTTTTTAACTTTCCCTTAATGGGCATCCAACTTGAAGTTAGATCCTGAAAAAATAAGGGTATATTAACTTTTTATTCAGTCCATGACATGCCTGTTCAATTATTTCCCCATTTTGGACCTATGTAATACTTGTAATATGAGTGAGTTGCTGGCTCAGGTGTAGTATCTCTCTGTCTGTAATCTCCCTCTGTTCGGATCGTGCCAAATCATGTGAGTTTTTCATAAGGCCCACGCTACATTTTTTCCTTTCATTTCATGGCCCATCTTCCTCATACGTCGTGCTTTCCAGCTCTGCATGTGTGCAAGTCGAAAGGGTTGGGCTGCCTCCTCCGTTCCTGTCCATCCTTCAGCCCCTCACTGTCCCACGGGGTCCAGCATGACTTGTAGAGCTGCTGTTGGAAAAAAAAAGCTGCCAAATTCCACATAATTTTCCAGAGTGCATTGATAATAAAGCCTCATGGTTTCCAGTAATGTTTCTACAGTATGCTTTTTGAGATACCTCCCAAGTTAAAATGTACTGGGAGGAGCCTACTACCAGGTTTTGCAGATGAAGGAGTGCTTTTTTAGCCTTGCCTTGGTATTTCATGTAATAGCATACTGGATAGGGTAAAATGGGTTGAGTAGCTATGAGATGCAGAGATAGACGGGGACTGTAGGTCAATGCCATTGACTTAAAAGAGGAAAAAATTATCAGTTTACCGTGCATTTTTCTTTCAGCTATCATCACGCTTTCCCAGAGGTTTAATTCTGAAGCTGGGGGGGCCAATAGCAAAACTGCCTGAACCTTTAACCTTACATAGGCTCGTGCATGTTTAACTTCTTTATGTTGAATTATTTCCCAGTACAGTAAAATTTACCTATGTCAAGTTAAGGGCATATACATTTTTCTGAAGTATCAGGGTGCAACGTGGGTTTTGGATGGGACCAGTTTTTCACTAATACTCTTTGGTTGTTGTCATGTGTAAAATACATATGTATACAGCACGGTGTAGCTTATGGTGCAGCTCATGGTATATGCCAAATCATACAGAACAGCAAAATACTACATACATGTAATGAACGTTTTGGAGCAAGAAGATGTATAAGGTAAGAATTACGTGACCAGGAGTTGTGGACTGGGAGGGAGGTGGCATTTGGAGTTGCAGTGACAAGACCGCTGCCCAGGTCAACCACAGGCAGGTGGTGGGCTCCATTTTACACCAGTAAGTGTTTGGCCAAGGCTCCCCTGATGGGGAGGATGCTCCAAAACCCTCCCTTTTTGAGAGGGAGTGTCTTCTGCTTTCCAGCCTGATGCTGCACGTGGTCAGTTGATTCTCATTTGTTCTTGTGCCAACACCGCTCTTTAATTTAAACAGCTTCCTGCCTTTCCTCGAGTCTGTCCCCTTCACGCAGTAATAGATCTATTACAGCGTTCAGTGCGCCAGACTAAACAAACTGAGCTCTTTTAGACTATTCTCATAAGGTATACTTGGCATTCTTGTTTTATCTGAAGAGCCCCATCCCTCCACCTGTTCCTGTTGTCTTGCTGAACCCGCCTTGCACACAGCCCTCCCAAACCAGCTCTTGCCTGTCCTTTAGCTAATGGCAGTAACATTCCCCAATATAACAAAGGTGCATTATAATGCATGGATGCAGAGAGACAAAGTTTGGGCTGAGCATGGTTTTGATATTACCATTTACTGCCTGTAGGACTTTATAATGCAATATGGTTTTATATATGATAGAATTTCCTGGATTTGAGTTAAAGATTTGGAAATAAAGCAGCAAATTCTATGACGTGGAAGTATTTTGTTGGATACCATCAGATTGTCCCATCCCAAATAAGGGATGAGGTGCACAGCAGGTGCCTCCCCAACCTTGCCCAGCTAGCAAAAGCTCCTTGAAAAGTAAAGCAGATACTGTTAAAAGCAGAACTTTTCACAGTGTGTAAGCCTGCCATGCAGAGCGCACAGATCTGTCTGCCAAGTGTCCAAAAGCCACATCGAATTCCTTGAGCAGAGCAGTGGCAGACAGCACTCAGTCTGGTACACAGCGGGTCAGTTT
>NW_009646928.1:2826381-2841258 GCF_000708025.1 Charadrius vociferus | reverse complement strand
GCGCCGGGGCTGTGGCTGCCGTCCCAGTGCAGAGGCTGCAACAGCTGCTGCAGAGCAGGGGGCTTGCACAGTAACCCCAAATCCTGATCTCGAGTGGGTTCATCACCCCTCATCTGCCCAACCACGTTTTCATGCTGAACAAGATGCAAGCTGAGCAAATAGACCTGGTTTTATCCTCAGCACAGGACACAAGTGCACTCCGCTGTATTCACCGTGCGTGATGACTGAATATTTCAATATATGGATAAGCATGCCTCCTGCGCCACAGCCTACCTATATTCCACGTGTTACTAAGAAGTCCTCCAAAATCACAGCCACTGCAGTGTATGTATACGAAGTATGATTTTCAAAGGCTCAAAACTCATTCAAATCAAAATCAATTTTCAGAGGTACCCTCAAAGGCACTTCTTCTCAATGAGGGAGGTTTCCCTACCAAATTTTGAATTTCAGCTCTAACCATTCCAGAGACAGAGTCGATCCAAAAGAAAAGCAAGCAGAATGTTATTTTAACCATGTGCGTTTTCCACTCCATAGGTACTCAGAAAATGGCTGAATGATTTATGAGAGGGTTTCTTTAATATGTAAAATCATGAGAAAAGGATGAATCTAAAAAACGTCAAGCATAAAAATGAAGATCTCTAAAAATGATAGATAAGCGCTTGTAGATTCACTGTGATCATCCAGGCTATGGCAACTTTAAGTAAAATATCCTCAAGATATGAAGCCAAATATTTAAATGTTTTAGAAAACTAAATACTTGGAAAACAGTTTCATAAAATGCACAAGTACATTATGAGAAGTGTACTGAGCGGTTACAAGAATTAAGATCCTTTCTTTTAAAGACAAAAAGAGACAGTAATGTTGTGTTTTAAAGGATTGAAAGCATTGAAACCAGACATTTTTATAGCAGCTACTGAAACAAGATGCCATGGAAAATCGGTGTCTTTGAGAAAGAAAATGTGGAAAAAAGAACGGAAAGGAAGTAGACAGTATTTTAGGTTTTCTAGGAACCTTTGAGTGCTCATTCCTACTGCACGCTTTAGTTAAAACCTTTTTCTCTTTTAAAAAAAAAAGGTCCAATATATCAACAAAGTATATCAGACAGTTTAGTGTTTTGTATCAAAGCAGCGTATTTGAAACATCCGAGATTTCATTGAAACGCTTGGCTGCAATCACATTCAGTAAATATGAGAAACTATCTTTGCTTTTTTAACAGGATGTTATGTTTGATATTTTAGGTTGGCATGACAACTGAAGAAATAGATTCCATTGTTCATCATGAAATAATCAGACAGAATGCCTATCCGTCACCTCTGGGCTATGGAGGTTTTCCAAAATCTGTTTGTACTTCTGTAAACAACGTGGTATGTCATGGTATTCCTGACAGGTATTTCCCCAATAATATACATTTTACCACCAGGAATGAAAATGTTAAACTGAAATTAATAAATTGTGTTTAATATTGAACATACTTCAGCTTAGCTAAATGTCATATGTAATCGTATTGCAGATGCATATCACGTTACCGCACGATGCTGATAGATGTTATAGAAATGTATGTGAAATAGAAAAAAAAAATATTATCCTGTTTGTTCAGACACTTTAGAAAAAATAGTATAATGCCTTTAGAGTTTAGCATGTGGAGAAAAAAAAAAACAGTACAGTCTGGGTTTTTTTTTTCCCCTCCAGCAGAATAAGTATAGGGTAAGGAATAATATATTTGAATTTATGTTTTGGGGGTTTTTTTATTTGCAATACATTCAGCTACTCACAAAGTAAAATATGAACCCTAGTGAGAGAGAAAGAATAAATATAATGGTAGATTTTTCAGGTGTTGATATGTTTTTGTGGTAGTTGTTTCTCATTATTTTATATTCAGCTACACTTGTTCTCTAAGTAGTGAGAGCTGAACATTAAAAATGGTTATTCTGTTTGCTTCTGCCTTCCTCCATCACAAAATACCTACCCCCTGATTTTTTATGTATGTGTCATTAGGTGTTTATTCTTATATTCCCTTTTGTTGGGAACTGTCTGTCACCATTATTTTTTTTTTTTTCTGTTTATGTTTCAGTCGACCTCTTCAGGATGGAGATATTATCAACATTGATGTCACGGTGAGTAATTCATATAAAAAAATAGTCTTTGATCAACTTTAAAATCACTAGTAGCAACAGGAAGAATAGTGGATTGGAGATGGGGGATGCACAGATGGATGTGCTGTTTACTTCTGAGCCAAGGCACAAGCAGCTGGTTTCCTTTTTTGTTTTTAACTGTGTGTTTATTCCAGCTAGACCCAGGCCTGACTTGAATTTAGGACTGGAATCAGATGCACTGAGATCAATGTTGGCCTAAGTGAAATGTCAACCCAATCCTGCTATGTGTCATGTTTTTGAGAAGGTGTAATTGTTATTGATCCACTGTGTAGTTAATGCAGAGCACCACAGTACTGGGCAGCAGCTGAAGATAGATATGTATGAGATGAGCTAACACGAAGAAAGCCAGCATTTTTCCTTCACTCTGCCAAGATTGATCTTCCTCTTCCTGCTGATTTTGAGTGGGGCCTGTCATTATCTTACTCTGTCATTAGAGGCTACATTGGCCTGTGTATGTCAGTCTATTTGGACAGCAACTCTTTTGCTAGCAGTGTTCCCTACATTTATTAAAATCCCCGAAGGTAGTGTTGTGTTCCATTTCTGGTATAAAAGCCCTGAACCTTTTGCGCAGAAACAGAAATAGTGTGATATAACCGTGACTTAATATTTCCAGAGAATGGTCAATTATAGCTATTTAAATAAACACTGGCTGGATTTTCTTAGGAGCGAGAAAGTACGGAAACTGGAAAACTAATTCTCTTTTCATTTATGAAAAGAAAAAAAAAAGTCTCTTGCAGAAGCTTTTTTTCTCTTTACTGTGCATGTTTTTATTTTCCCAAAGTGCCGTTTATTTCTAATATGAACACAGACGTCTTTTGAATCCCACCGTTATTTTGCAATAATATGTCACACACAAGGGAGTAACATCTCATAAAAACAAGCTTTTTAATCATTAAAGAAACTCTTGGTAACTTGATACTATTTTCCATGGGCCCAAATTTCATACTGGCAAAAGCGAAGAAATCTCCAGCAGACCTACCTCTGAGCATGAGATTCGAGCTTTCTGAAATATTTTTTCTATTAAAATTAGGGTCGGTGACCTTTTTCCCATGGCATACTCATGTGAGATCCAGAACTGGGTTTGGTTTGGTTTGTTTTTCTAATCTTCCTAAATTCTTCCGCATCTCCATACTTTCTAATTGTAGAATTTTGACTATCAATCAGGTTTGCCCAGTGCAATCTATAATTTTTAAAGTGTATTTTTGGCCTACATTTTTACTTTGGTGTAGCTTTGCTCATTTTATTAGACTAAATCAGTTTGCAACAGCATAGGATTTAACATCCAATTTCTTTGTATCTCATTAAGGTTCTTTTTTTTTTATCTGTCGGGATAATAATGATGCCTTAGATTAAAAAAAAAAAGTGTAGATTCATATCACAGATACTTTCCATGATAAACTAAACAAAACATTTTTATATTGATGTGGTGTGCACATCTTGTCCACTCTGCTTTACAAATAATGTCTGACTAAATGTTACTGGTCTTTTGGAAGATATATTTTTATTTGTTTTCTGTTTACCCTCATAAAATAAAATAAAATAAAATAAATCTTGACGTTTCTGTGAATGTGAAGATTCATGCAAGGATGGGAATTGCTGATTATCTTTGTAAGATTTTTTATCATTTAAAACTGAACTGTGCTGTGTTTGATAATTGCTCAGTTCCAAAATAGCTAAGAAAAAAAATGCTACTTTTCACTGCTGCTAATTGATCTTTTAGCTTATTTTTAATGAGCAAAACCATGATGTTTCACAGGTGGACAGAATAAAAATCAAAGTAAATACTGCACAACAAATTGTTTATAATTGTGTACAGGTTCTATAAAATGATTAAATAATATTCTGGTTATTAAGTGTAAACACTTTATGCTATGTACAAATTATTTGAAGAAAAAAATCAATTTTTGTACAATTAAGATGGTAGAATTTCATAGATGAAATACAAATTCTATTGGCTTGAATCATGTAGCCTTTAAAATGTATTTTAGCGTAGAAACAATAGCATTATCCATCACTGAATCCTCAGCATAGTGCGATTTTCAGCCAGCCATTACCAGGTTAATGTTTCTTACAACTTGGTTCTTTCATTGACTTTTAAGGAATTAGTGTGTTACAGTTGCTGTAGTTGTAGCTTATTAACGTCAAAAATATGTAATTGCAGTTGATGGGCTGCAGTAAATATTATTATTATTTTTAAGCTCTCTTATGTTTTAAATCTGTATTTGTTTTTCCAGGATGATGTTTAATGCTGGGGTTTTGTGTGTTGTACTTGCTAGAGCTAAAAATGAACTAGTTCAGTTTAAATATGAACTAGCTAGATTAAAACCTGCGCAATGGGCATTAAATTTAAAAAAAGAAAAAAAAAAGATTTAGTGGCAGTCTGGACTGGCAGAGGAGGGTGTAGCGCAGGGGATCGCAGCCGCTCTCTGCCGGTGCAGTTGCAACACGGTTGGGCCCTTGCTGGCACGCACCTTTCTTTAAAACGCCCCTCGCTCTTAACTGTCTGCATTTTCTTCACATCTTGGCCTGAACACAAACCTGGCCTTGGGATAAACTGTCTGTAGCCAATATTTTTTTGTTGTTGTTGTTTGGAATCGACCAAAAATAATGTGTGTCTGTCTGTCACAAATAGCTCGCCAGCAGCAAAAGTTCAGTACTTCGAGCTTCATGAGTTATTAGTTGTGGAAGGATAGTTGCCCACTGTTTGAGGGAGAAAAAATGTTTTAGAAGATCAAAACTGTGCGCCATTATAATTTCTCTTTCTGTAGGGAGATTTGGCTTGATCTTACAATTATGTGCCTGCCTGCCATACTGCAGAGCTGCAAACCTCATTTTAATGGTGCGTTGCCGAGCTCCACAGTGCATAGACAGGCTTTCCTGTGCCTGGCAGAGAATTTCTGGGAGAACGGAGGTTTAAAACCTATGAAATGTCAAAAAAAAACCCCAACCAATACACAATTAATTCGACAAGGTGCTACGTTTTCAGCACATGAACCTTTGTGGTGCCAGAACAGTGCATTTATTCTCTTTCAGAATTCATCTCTGGAAATCGGAAGTAAAATCCAATGTTAATGCCACTTTGTAGTTTAAAAATGAGGTTGAAGAAAATGTGCAAGGGCTGGCAGTAGATTTGGCCCACACGTTCCGTGGGACTCCCTCTGGATGTTGGCTACAGGGTACACCTCTCACCCAGCATCACCTCAAAACCCCATCGGGGGGGATGCTGGCTGCACAGGGACGGGTCTCCCAGCGCCCATGGCCAGCACTGGGGCTCGATGCCCTTACCCCTGCAGGGTGCAAGGATGTCCCTGGCCCCAGGGGTGGGCAGCTGGGGCAGGTGGGCACCCGAGGGCCTCCAAGGTCACCTTCAGCCCATGCATGGCCCCCACCTGTCTTCTCACATACAGCCCAGTTAGGCTCATGTCTTGTGGTTGAACGATGTCGTTGTCTGGTGCACTGCTGGGCAGAGATGCACAGCTTCTGCATTTCTTGGATTTTTAATTGTCAACTCTCGCGTACCTTGCAGGCTTTCACGCCTTTTTTTTTTTTTTTTCTCTGCAATGTTTTGCTTTTCTGGTCTCGTTCTCGCAAACAGAGCTTACCCGTGGTCTATCTATTGCAATATAGAGCTCAATCTTAGAAAGAATGGATTTAATTAAGGAGACGATCTGTTTCTGGATGCAAAACGAGAAAATGTCTTTACATTTCTGCATATGTTTAGGTGTATTACAATGGCTACCATGGTGACACTTCTGAAACCTTTTTGGTGGGCAATGTGGATAAATCTGGTCAAAAGTTAGTGGAGGTTGCCAGGAAATGTAGAGATGAAGCAATTGCAGCTTGCAGACCAGGGGCTCCCTTCTCTGTAATTGGAAACACAATCAGGTAAGCCTTATATTGACAAGTAAAGGGAGGGCTGGCAAGTGGGACAAAGGTTATTGGTGGTTTGGTATAAAGCTGATGACATGTTTTATGATTCAGAACCATCATTTCAGTCTGATATCAGTATGTGAACTGCCAAGCTATAATGTTGTTCCTTGGGTAAGAGAGATTTTTATTTTTTTAAAGTGAATTACACTAGGGTCAGCAAAGATAACTGTAGAAAGAATCAAAGATATTCATAAGGTAGATTTAAATTACCAGATGTAATTTGCGTTGGGTTTTTGTTTATTTTTTATTTGTGTGTAAAACTACACCACATCTGTCTAACAATGTAAGGTTAGAAACCATTGTTTTCATTGTATAGCAATAACGAACGTTACAAAGGAATTAGTCAACATAAATAAGTCTCTTTGTTTAAAAAGTACAAAAATATTTAACTCGAGAGCTTCTGATCTTACAAAGAGCAGTGCATGCTAACGTCACAGGGAAAAAAGAGCTCACATTCAGAGATTTTTCCCTATTTTGCATCCCTTCTAGCCTTCACATAACCGCAGTCATGACTCCTCTTCTGCTAGTGGTTTTGAATAAAAATACAGCTTAGTTTTTTGAAGGTACCTATGGATTATTTTAAAATGTTTGCCAAAAAAAAATAGAAATATATCGTATACATTTCATTAAGCAATACTTCACTGGACTATTAATGGTCCCAACATGCTATTGAATACATTCTGATTACTTAAAAGCTGCAAGGCTTAGTCACCTTGAAAGGATGCTGCTTTTTTTTCTTTGTAAATCTTCAAATACTTTAAGGAAAAAAGAGAACGGCAAAATATCAGTTAGATGTATTTATAGCTTTAAAAATATTGTAACAGAGTCTGAATCAAACTTTAGTAAAACCTCTTTGGGTTATATCTGAGAAGCTTTTATTGAAGACTTTGTATAAAATTGTGTTTTTGACAGTTTTAAATTATAGGCTAACTAGCCTGGAGAAAAAGGATAGTGTCTTTCTGTTCTTTCATAGGAAATGTTGAATCAGACCCCTACTGGGAAAAGAAATTTAATGCATATCTCACTATCTTACTGTCCATGAATATAATAGAAGTGAATTCAAAATGTAGTTTTATTTTTGCAAATGGGATGAGTCGATAGATGCACCTCATATTTTTGAACACCTAGGGTTCAACAAATTTACTGGTGGTGCTCTTGCATTTTAACAAAATTTATTCTTGAGTAGAAGGGGGCACAGAACACTGGATTCTTATTCAAGCATTCTATCGAGCTCTGCATTCATGGCTGTGTCTAAAGGGCATGTCAGCCTTTGATTCTCTCTGAGAGGTAATTATCCTTTTCCTGTCACGGAACAACAAATGATAGCTAACTACAGAGGCACATTTGCAGTAGTCACATTCATCAACTGCAGAAAAAAAATTCAATTTAATTGTGCAACACAGCTGCACATAGGCTTTTTGAGCATTTCTGTTGTTCTCCCTGTCTTGCTATTCCTCCCTCCAGATCTATTTTTTAAACTTTTTTTCTGGTTATTTTTTTCCCCCTTTTTGTCTCTTCTTCCATTTTTACTCTCTGTACTTTCTTGTTAAAGTAATTTTCCTTTGTGGCTCTCATTCTTTTTTCCCCATTGAAGGCTATGAATGTAGAAAATTATCACAATTACTCATATAATTGAGCCTCTTTGTAGCAAGTGCAACTCCAGTAGCCTTTCTCCATCATGAAAATGGTTTCATTATAGGGTTTTTCATATTCTCTGACACCATCTACACAGAGGAACAGGCGTGCAGATGAGATGTACTAGGAACAGGGTAGATCAGTAAGGTCACAGTAGGAATAATTAGCTCTGCTATGGAAAGAGCATCTAGGCCTTTTACTGCTACATAAATGTACTGTCCGTGGCTTTTAGTCACAAAAAAACTTACTAACAAATGGAGCTCCCGCCTACTACTTTGAAAAAAAGATTTGTATCAACACTACAATTTTCCATCATTAAGACTAATAACACAGAGCCTAGTATACATCAAGGGGAATAAAAAGAAAAATCTCACATTCAAGTGGCGGCTGGGTGCTGACCTTTGTTCCCTTTTTTTGTGTTCAACTTAACTCTTTACAAAAAAGAGCCACACGCCACACCAACATGCAGGTGAACTCCAGCTAGTGCTAGCAAAGCATGGCATTCAATTGGAAAATCTGATAAATCTCCATGCAGGATAATGCATTTCATTACAGATTCACTACATTAATTCTAGCTGTATTAAAAAAAAAAAAAAAAGAAAGAAAAAAAAGAAAAAGAACAGAATCGAATGTGACATTGGATTTTTGCTGTGTTGGTATGGAGGTCAGTTTACTTGCAAAGTGTAAATATATAGTCAGCGCCCCCTTTGAAAAGCAGATTAATCAGAGCGAGTAGCTGTTCAAAACTACATATGAAATAGCAGGTCATTAACTTTATTTCTCCAGATTTTATCATGTAGACGATTTAAATGTGCTGATTTGTTTAGAACTACTTTAACACTGCCTCTGCTGAAAGATCGCCTTGGTTTGGTGAAGCTGTGTGTTACTGGTTATCTGTCGTTTGACATTTGCATGCAGACAGACATACGTACATAATACATACATCAAAATCTTAAGTTTCAGGAGAGTTCGATCTCATAAATACCTGACAACAAGCACCTACAAGCTGAAAACATTTAGGCCCATCAGAATGGAAATGTGTCTAGGGTTCTGTCATCAATATTTTCTATAGAAGTGCTCAAGTGATGTGCAGAACATATCTTGAGCACAAATAATCAGAATATTCCCTTTCTGCAGTATGGGAATAATTATGTCGCAGAGGTAAGTTTGCATTCAGTATTCTAGCGTAGTCTTTGTTATGGAAGCTCAATAGCAGACACTGAGTATTTCTTGGATAGCAGTTCCTTCTCCCATCAGCTACAAGTTGCAAATAAAAGATTGCATGGATTCTTGAGTTACTGTGCTTAGAAAAATTTGAATCTTTGCTAATCTGTTCTTATTGAAGGTGGTGGCAAAACTGTCAGTCAGCTCCAGTGGAAACAGAATTGGGCCCTATGTTCCATTTTCTTCTACCATTTCTGACATCTCCCTTTCAGATAGAAACAAATCTAGTTTGAAATCTACTTTTTAGACAGTGAGTTTAGGTACATGGAAGTGTTGTGAGTGTAGAGAGCTAAAAAGCATAAACGTGATATTGTTAAATAAACCAATTTCCAACTCCTAGGAAAAAATAGTAGTGATGAAAGTATTAATAAATGGTTTAAAATGTTTAACTCATAAGTATATGTTTTGATATTAATTTAGAACAATATAAAGCAGATTTAAAAAAAAAAATCTGTTTCTATCAGATTATGCACATTTAAACAATAAGTGGCTCAGGCAAAATAAGTCATTTTAATGTCATCTGTGATAGATTTTCCTTGACAGCTACTGTAAATTACAATTACACTGCTTCTCTCTGCACTTGAAAGTAAGCATTGCAATAAATTATCTTTTATTTCAATCCATCATGTCTGCTTTCAGAAACAGAGAACCTCAAATAAAAGTTCAGCACTATTGTAAGAAAAATACAGTAATTTGTGTTCCAGTTTGAAACTAAAATGTACCTTTCTTTCAAAAAACAATCGTTGGCTTTCAAAAATATTACTAATTATACCTCAACATTTATTGTCATTATAGGGAATCCCTGAACTTGTGCATTCCCTCAGTCTAGGATTACTATTTCAGAGAAAAATACTGTAATGTTTTCCCAGTAGAATTTTGTAATTTCTTAAATTCGGTAATATGGTGCTATTCAAAATTAATATTTTTTATCACAGGCAAATCTAGTTTAGGCTGATGCTGTTTTCCAAATTTTTTTTTTTTTAAGCAAATGTGCCGTTCAGTGGTCACTTTGCTAACAATGTATCTAAGAAAAACGTGATTACTTCTAATTAAAAAAAAAAAGAAAGATGTGTTTGTATGGATCCCTAAGTAAGAAAACAATTAACATAGGTCTGTTGTTGCTTTCAGTGTTTCCCAAGCATGTTCACTGCCCTGAAGTATAAGACAGGTTTGTTTAGCAACTTCAGCTATTTATGTCAGGCAGCTCTGCAAGACCACTGTTGATAAAGTTTCAGCCCTGGGGAGAGAAGCTGGCGCTGCAGGGGAAGCGTCCCTAGCTGGAATCAGTTCACCAGGGTGTTCAGCCTGGGTAGCGAAGCAGTCTGTGCCATCTTGTCTGATCAGCCAAATTCTTTCCTTGTGTCACCAAGAGCCCAGAGAGGTAGTTGCTGTCAATGCTGAAGTTGGGATTTGTTTCACTTTGCTTCTTTGGCGATGGCTTAGGATACTGGACCAGACCTGCCTTGAGGAAAAAGTGACAAAATTTGGTAAAATGAAAATAAAATGCAGGTTTTGGGATGTCATCCCCCTACCTCCCCCCCCAAAAAAAAAAGGAGTTCCAGTCCTAAGACTGAATGCATGTTTTTTTCTCTGGAGCTAGGACGCCTGTTGTCCCGTAGAGGCTCCTAGAGGCTCTCTGCATTTCAGCTTCTTAGAGGGAAGGATTGATCCCATTCACTCAGTAACTCCCTTGGATGCTCCCGGGTATCAGGGAGAGATTTGTAGAGAGTCGATCCTGCCTGTTGCTGCTTTGTGGCAATTTCCCTGTCGGGCTGCTGGCAGGACAGCAATTCATGTCTCCACACTTATCCTTCCTTTTGGAGAATTAGCTGTTGTCTGGCAACATGGGAAGAGGATGCTCAGGAGGGAACTGCCACACAACTGTCCTGTCTCCGTCCACTCTCAGAAGCATGATGCCACCATACCAGAGGTTCTGCCTATGGGTTTAGGTGGACAGCCTGGCCCTCAGTGATGTTCCTTTACCAGCTGGGCCGCTGCCGGTCCGTCCTGACGCCAGATGCTTTGGCATCAGCAAAAGAGGAGCAGCACTGCAGGTACTCATGACTCCACAGCCACTGGGCTGGAACACCCGGCAGCAAAACATGGAATCAAGTACTGGGCTCATTAAATTATTATGCTTTTAATCCTGCCCAATTCACCTCTGCCCAAGCATGCAACAACACGGCTCGAAGAATAAACTGTGCGATGATAAATGTTGTCAAGGGGTATTTTTAACAATTATTATTTTGAAGAACCTTTTTTTTTTTTTTTTTTTGTCCTTCATGCTGTTGGCGCGGCATGGCTCTACTGCCCCAGCCTTTGCTCTGGAAGCAATTTGGTTGGGGCACACCCCATGGCCGAGGGCAACTGTCAGACTGGCACATCCACCCGGTGCTGCAGCTCGCCTTTCCCACGGCAGGTGCCAGGCAGCCCGGCTCAGCCGTGCTGACCTGCCTCAGCCTCCCACCTTCACCGCTTTGCCACTTGCAATCAGGACTTCTCCAGCTGCCTGATCTTACGCTGCCTGTCTGCAAGGAGCAGCACGTGGAGCTGGGGCTGCAGTCTTGTAAGGTCGCCTTCCAGGGAAGGCTGGAAAGAAGGGCCACCGCTGACAGATCCCGAGCTGGGCAATGAGGCAGCGAGACCAAAATGGTGAACTGTTGTCAGCAGCAAATGGCAAACTTAGGCAAAAATGCTCCACTCCATGACATCCCAATTTTTTAACCAAATTCCACAGCCTGGGAATCCTGGAGGCAGGAGAGGCTGACTGAGATCAACAGTTCACTCTTCTCAGAGCTGTTTCAGAGTCCTCCCTGACAGCATTTACAGCCAATGTGTACATGTACATTTAAAGGATCACCTTTGCAAGTTGTAGCTGGGGTTAGTAGTTTTGGGGTTTATGAAAGCTGGGTGTTTTGCTATAACTCCACAAGGATGTAAAAGCTCACCAGGATTTTTTAAATATTCCAAAGTAAAGCTAGTAGTTGGGCAGTGAAATTCCCTATAAGGTACTTCTGAAGCGCATGCAAATACTAAAACCAGATTGAACATGGCTGAGTTTCATACCTGCAGCTTATTTTCTCCACGGGTTTTCTCTGTGTCACTTCAGGTTCATTGGCCATGTTACAATTTATGTAAAGAATACCCAAGCTCTGTATGTAGACATTATTAAGTGGTTAGGAGGGGGGGCATAGGCGTCTGTCAGTGCAGATGTCAAAGCCCTGTGAGCTCCAAGATTCCTTATTTTGATCACAGACAGTAACCACTGAAGTACTGATGCCAACAGAGTTGTTTTCAAGCTGTTTGGCAAGAAAGTGGCAGAACTCACTATTGAAAAGCACGAGAACCACTTCTTTCACCGCGTGAGGACGGGATACTGTCTTAACACTGCCTTCTGTGTGCCCCGGCGCTCGTGCGCCCAGTGCCCAGCACGCAGCTCTGCTGCTGCCGCTGCTGCCACCCTCCTTCAGCACCAGCTGAGTGCTGGGGCGAGAGCTTCCCCTGCCCGCAGGAGGGTATGTAGCCGTGGTGCTCAGAAGAATGGCTGCACAGCAAAAAACATTTCTGTCTTGCTACAGGAGATGGATTGGGGGATTGGGGGGGGCGGGGGCAGGGGGAATCCTGTAATAATTACAAAACATCTCAAAAAACGACGATGCTCTTTCAGTGGTCCTGGATGCCATGTAAGGACATCAGCAAAGCTAAATAGTCAGTGGGATTGTTCATGCTTTTCCAAAAAGACTTGCAGAAGAAGGTGTAAGGAAGGCTTGTCCCATGTTGCATGGCTTCTCCCATCTCTCTTCAGAGAATTGCTTCACCTGGATGGGAATCATTATCTGCATTGCTCTGGGCTTGGTCACCAGGGATCTTCCATTTCATTTTGTGTATGTTTCTGAACAATCTGACTTTCTAACTCCTCGTCTTTCCCCATGCTTCTTCCTTGGCCTTCAGCATCGTCATAGCCTGCTGGCCAAGTCTCTGACTCAGACGTGGGTGACGAGCTAGAAAGGCAGTGGAGGAAGTCTTTTCCACCTCTAGTAGGACTTTTCACTGCATAAACCTTTGTGATTTTTTTCCTCATAAATGGTATATGAGGTAAAAGCCTGGCCTTTGAATACAACCAAATGCAGTCCACCTTCTAGCCTTGTCAGTAACCCTCTTGGCCAGTACTAAGGAGTTTGGGGACAGCTAAACTTGAAATTTATGTTCTCCAAAGTTAATGAAATAAATGTTATTCATCTTTGTATCAAGGTGATGGGTAGGTAAAAGCTAATATACAAATCCTGTCAAAATGTGCTCTTAAGGTCTGAACACTGCATTATTAACCATTGACCCAGTTCTCCTCTCTCATTGCTGTTTCGCCTTGGTGGAGCACCATGTCCCTCAATTGCAGTGGCGTTAAATTCTGGGACAGTGACCCACGGGCACTGGAGCCAGCACTGCAGGGTCTGTGGAGCCTGGTGTGCAAAGGGATTACTGCATACAACAAGCTGAGGCCACTTTGCACCTGAATACGGGCCTCCCATGGGGTTTAACATGCTTTAATTTCTGTGAGAGCTTACACATTTATTTGAGTTTCTTAACTTTCCCACTTTTCTGCCTGCAGTCAAACTCTGAGAAAGCATTTGTTAGGGTGTAAATATAGGAAAACCTGAAGTTCTTAAGTTCTTAAGTGCCTACCTTGTTTTAAAACAAACAAATGAAGCTTTTAATGTTGTAGGCAAACTGTTTTCAGGTAAGTACCTTGCTGTCTTCCTCCTGTTTGCTTTTAGAAATAGTGTGGGGATGATAGGCAGGGGCAGCTTCCTTGTCACTTCAAATCCACCTCCAGGTCCCCCCAACTCTTCACACATTTCTGTTTTGGATGTCGCTGCCCCTCTTGGCTGAGCTGCCTCAAGTCACCCCCTCCACCACTGCCTCCACCACCACTTCAGTAAGGGCAGAGCCTGAGAGTGAAGCCTGCAGACATGGCCCAGCAGCCAGAGGACACCTCGCATACCTCCAGGTCCTCTAGTTTTTCGGGATCAGGATAGGGCTTTGCTTTCCTGACATAGGTGGGGATCGGTACTCGGACACTTTCCTGCAGGCAGGTCTTAGAGACGCTCCTCTCTGAGGCAGGCCATGAAGGACAGATCTCCCAGGCAGAACTGAAATGCCGTAACTGTTATGATTTGATTTTGCTATGGTGGTGATTGGTTCATTAGAAATACGTTGTTAATTAGCATGAACAGATTTGCTGGAGTTGCAAAACATTTTGGTACTGAATGTTTGCGGTATTCCCAAAGGGAAGCGTTAGGGCTCTGAACTCTTCCTGCATGCAGCAGGACCCTCTTCTCCTGCAGAAAACCCGGTGCAGGCAGCGGGTACACGGCCCAGCACGGGCTCTGCACTTAGTGGGGACTTGGCAGGGGCTGCGGTTTGGTAATGTGCTGGGGCCTCGGCTGCATGACTTGGCTGCCATTTAGCTATCTCATGCTAAAATGAGTTTCCAGTGTGCTTGTGGAAAAGGTTACCCTCCATCAGACAGGGAGACAACACACTGCTGTCCTTCTTAGACAGCAAGTCTGGCGCAGGAGCTACCAGCCTCCACTGGCAGGCGTGTTAACTCTGAAACCTAATAATGGCTCACCCGTGCTAGCTCCAATGGCTGCTGTCTTTCAGAGGAAGCGCAAAGTGGTGACCCAGCACTGGGGTGGGAGAGAGATCTTGCGGGAGCCAGGTGATGCCGCTGCCAATGCGGTGGCAGGGGCCGGGGCTGGCTAGCAGAGGTGGTGGTCGGGGTGTGCCCCCTCACGGTGTCCTCTTTGCCCCCGCAGCTCCGTGGCGCGGCAGGGCGGCTTCCAGGTCTGCCCCTCCTTCATCGGCCACGGCATCGGGTCGTACTTCCACGGGCACCCCGAGGTGTGGCACCACGGTAAGCTGCCCCCCGCCCCCC
>NW_009646928.1:2823092-2825965 GCF_000708025.1 Charadrius vociferus | reverse complement strand
AAAAAAAAAAAGCCCCAACAGCCATAAACAGGTTTTTATTTTCTTTTGTAGCCAATGACAGTGATTTGTTAATGGAAGAGGGAATGGCGTTCACAATAGGTTAGTAACTCTCTGCTACCGTTTTCTTTTAAAAAAACACACACACAGAGCAGCCCAGACCCGTACCATTTCTTTATTGGGGTATAGAAATATCCATGCAGATGGGGGGGGTGCCGGCGACAGTGACCCCTTAGGAAGCAGATTCAAATGTCATTTTTAAAAATGCATGAAGGAACCAATTGGGTGAAATAGCTTCCAAACGACAAGGTTTAGAACACGAAAGGTTTAATTATAAATCTTACTAAATGACACCTTTGACGCATATTTTTGGCAAGGCGGAGACTGGGCCGGCACACTTGGGCTGTGGAGGATGAGGAGGGTGCGATTGTGTCCCCGAAGCCGTGGTTTACCAGCGAGCTGCCTGGTGGCTCTCATGTCATTTGCTGCCAGCCAGAGCTGCTGTTTGGGTTTGGGGACTGCAGCGCCGGTAACCAGTGAGAGCCTCTCCCCGCAGCCTGAACGCGCTAAATACCAATTATGGCGAGCTGGTGGGGGAAAAGCCCTCTTTCTCACTGTGTGCCTAAATGGCGCGGCAATTAGAGGGAAATAAGAAAATTGTTGTTTTGCTGATTTAATGAACATTTTAAGCCCGTTTTAAAAATTCAAATATTTAAAACTATCTGCTGTTTATAAGCGTGGTTGGTGCTTTGGTTATTATCCACGGGGTCTTAATTAAAGCTTGATTAAAATTCCCCGCTTTTACAAAAGAGGAATGGGCAACTTCCTACCTTGATATTTCGTCTTCCTCTTTAGTTCACGTTTTAGCGTTGCGAGAGAGTGCCAGCCCAGGGAGGACGGGACCTGTGCGGAAGGGGAGCTACCTGCTGGGACACCCCCCCGCCCTTTCTTGCTTGCCCCACAGTCCGCACGGGAGCGCGGCTAACTTCAGAAAACATTTTGTTTTTCTTGTTGCAGAGCCAATAATAATGGAAGGATCCCCCGAATTTAAGATTCTGCAGGATAAATGGACTGCAATTTCTCTAGACAATAAAAGGTGCCTGATGTTATTTTTTAATCTTTCCTAAGCCGTGGAACTGACCACTGACAGCCAAAAAAAAAACCAAAAAAACGGGTGAGTTTTACGGGCGTGGTGGCCGCATTTACCCCCTAATAACTGACTATTAAATGTGCATTTCAGATCAGCACAGTTTGAACATACCATTGTGATTACCTCAGAGGGAGCAGAAATCCTCTCTAAAGTGGTGGAAGAAGAGTAAAGATGGAGCAAAGAGTGGAGGGACTCGCGGTGCTTCCGGCATTTCAAGTTTCACTCGGGACAGAGAGGAGATTTCTCTAATTTCTGTGGGGAATGGGTGCTGTGTAAATCGCTGACAGAAAAAGCAGCTTGAGGGGTCGGCTCTGGACATAGTTCTTTCTGTGTGTTACCTGGTGAGTATTTAATAAAAATCCCTTGGCTTGTTTGTGACCCTGGAAGCAACCATGCACAGCCTGCAAGTGCAAAGGGTTTGGGTTATTTGGGGTGAGGGGCAGAGAGCGGGTGCCCTGTCTTCCACATCCTATACAGGACAAACACCTATCGGATGACATGGTCTCAGTACGGCTGAGAGGACAGGGGAACAGATTATTTTCCCTTTATAGCTAAGCTATGGAGTCAATTTGTCTTCACTGCGATTAGCACAGTGCTGTTTCACATGCCGTAACTTCTACTAGGATGGAAAAAAAAGTTTCCCAAGGGTGGCAGGCAGAGGCAGCAGCCTTCCCAGCAGCAGCCCCCCCCGCCCTTCCTGCCTCTGCTAATTTCTCTTTGCACAGCACAAAAAGTGATTAAAAATGAGATGCGAAGCGTGCTTCTCTGGAGATCAATAATTGCCCTGCTTGAAGAATTAGCCGGTTTGGGGTAATCACTGCTCTGCGGTGCCCACGTTAGTTAAAGGAGAGGGACTCCGCAATTTAAGCGTTTAACGGAAACGGAGGATTTTGCGGTCTGGAGGATGAGCCCCGACTCCTGCCCGGAGTTTGGAGCTCATGGTCCTCATGAACTGCGGGTCCCGCTTAGCCCCGCGCTCGCTGCAGTCCTGTCCCGGGCCTGCCGGGGGTGGAGGATTTCATCTGCAATTAGCCGGTTGCTGACCGCCCCGTCGGACCGGACGGGTCTGGCCTTGGTACTTAGCGACTCCCGGAGCAGAACCCGGTCCTGCGAAACGCAGAGTAGTCTTGGAGATAAGTAAGTGACATCCAGAAGTACCCCAGACTCGCGGCAGCAGCGGTGCGGTTTTGGTACAAATAATTTGCCCTTAATTGTAGGCAGATGCGGCGCTGTGCCGAGGGCCGTCCGGTTGCACATGCGGGCGCCCGGGGCTGCTCAGCACCGGCTCCCTCAGTGGTTCAGGGCAGAAATAAGCCGCTTTCTTACAGCTTTACTCTGCTGTTTGTTTTCACTCGAGTCCAGGGAGCTGTCAGCTCTAATAGTTTCTAACAGCATCTTTTCAAAAAGCAGGACACCCCCCACCCCCCAGAACACGGCGAACACCGCGGGGCAGCCGCTCAGCTCCGTCCTCCCCGAGAGGAGTTCGGAAAGCCTTAAAACCTGTAAAAACAAACGATGCAGCCAACAAGTTTACAAATACACGAGGTTAAACAGCGCGCTGCGGCCGCGGGAGGCGAGGGACACCCCCCACTGCTTGGGGGCGGGGGGGTGGTATATTTTGTTGCCGAGCACCCCCCCGCCCGGCCGCGCTGCCCCCTCCGAGGGCGCTGGGGGTTCCCGCGCCTCCCGGGGGCTCACCAGGGGCGGCTCTCGGGGGGTCTGGCCC